>NW_022145612.1:37889406-37944550 GCF_000002235.5 Strongylocentrotus purpuratus | reverse complement strand
GCGCTAATGTGTGAAATAAGATTTGGTCCAAAACTTTTCAGCTTTATATCATCATACATTTTGAATGTGAGGGCGTTTGAACATGATGATAAACACCCCTTTCAGAGGACAGTTCTTGTTGATATATTCTTCCGAAGTTTATTAAAAAAACAAAGTAGAAGGCTCACAAATATCTTAATCTTCATGAGAACACGATTTTCTCTTTAATACGACTCTACACTAGCCGCGTGGTTACCCTTGGATGGGCTGGGCATGGAAACAATCGTCCTTAGCGGTAAGCTCATTCGACCGGTGTATCTTTCGGTCCCCTGGGAGTTGTCCGGTGTGTAAGGGACGCCGCAGATGATTCCAAAATGTGCGATCAATGGTCGAGGAAACGGGGTGTAATGATAAGTATTACGTGCAGCATAGCACCCAGGATGGTAATATGATGTTATGATATCATGCGAGCAATTATTAAAGGGAAACAGTTTATATTTTGTTAAGGCAAATGAGGAGAACATTAAGTTCGGAACTTACAAAGAGAGACGGAGCAAACAGAAGGCAGGAGCTGAGACGAATAGATGGGTACGGGTTTATACAACAGATGATGAGTGATAGGCGGGAGAGGGGGCGGATAGACAAATAGATTGGTAGATGGGGGACGGAGATAGAAAAAAACGAGTCAGGAAAGACAAAGAAGGGATGTAAAATATAACGAACATAACGGGATCGGACGATGTTTCTTTGAATTCCAAGTAGGCATCTTACTTTGCAACTTCAGTCGAGCAAAAACAAAAATATCTTCCATATGACAATCATCGAACGGGGGTATTTCTAACGCGAGGGCAATTATTAATCCGACTAACTTTGCGCGAGTTTTTATGCCCATCTTTAATTATTAGGTTTTGCTCCATCACGATTATCTCTTACTACAAACTTAACCAACAACAAAATCCAGGTTTGACCTTTTGCCCATCATAATTATATCAACATGTATTTATCCTCATCTTAAGCACATATTTTAATCCTGTTAAGGCCGAAAATTGATTCGTCGTTTCTTGTCCCCCATCCATTTTCTTTATTAAGTGTTTGTTTGTATATTTGTTTCCTAATACATGAAAAGATGAGGTGAAATCCACTGTAGATGACGTGCAAGTCCCAAAAAATATCTACTTTAAATTAGCGTCAGCAGCGCAGCGCATGGATAAAATAAGAGTATTACTACTATGATAGAGAGAAGACAAATTATATCAAATTTCCTAGTCCATGTTTGTGTGTCTGAAAATTTAAAATAATTATCAACATTTTTAGAAACCATTCTAACTTTCTAAAACCATGACGAGATATTTTAATCATTTTTATTTTGCCTCTATCTCTACTTTCACATGTTGCAAAGGGAGTCACACACAGGTGTCCTCTTTATACTACATTACTCATTGACAACATATTTCAAAAGAGGAGATTCTATTTATCTAGTTGACATGCTTTTCTTGCTTGTGTGCATGATGATGATCTGTAACTCTTCTCCTCGATGCGGCGGTTGCTGATCGGCTAATTGGCGGGTTGTTCTCCCGGTCGGCCTCCACCACCAAGTCGACGTGTCTGCGCCTCGATTGGTATGACTGAACATGACAAACATTGGGACAAGTTGAGAAGATACAGGGCTTATTTTGAGAGTGGAATGCAGCTTATGCAGTTCTCGCCTCTCTTCCCTGTTGATTTTTGTGCAAGGTTTCATGTCCTTGACAAGTCAAGAAACAGGTTTTGCAGGGCAAATAGTTTCATCTCTGTTAAAGTGACTCGGTAACATTGCCTCAGATTCTGAAACAAAATCTCGATTTAGCTCATGTTGTAATCATAATTATAATCTTTAGGTCAGTCAAGAACTCCCTGACTTTTACAAGCCGATCGCCTGTCTGATTATCATGATATTCATGATTGGAATTCGATAATTCAAAAAACTTTTATAACACTACGTCTATGATTAGAGACTACACACACGTACGCGACACGTGCATTTGTATCGCTCAACAGTATATAGATATAATTTACCAAATATATCAATTAGTAGGCGGTTCCCGTCAAAATTTTATTGTCATGTAATATTCAAAAACATATTCTTTCACATGATTGGTAATAAGAGCTCCATTTCATTTTTTGAAATTTGGGCGTTTCCAATACTGGTCTTTACCTTAACAATGTTAAATCTGAAATACATGACCCTACGTGTCTGTGATGGTGTAATTTTGAAGCCCTAAAAAAAAATGATCAAGAAGTGCCTCAAAAAAGTAAAAATCTTTGAGTGACCGGTTTTACCATACTCGTTTTCCCCAATAGACTGTAGTGTTATGAATTCAAAATTTGTAATTCCAATCATAAATATCTTGATAATCAGACAGGCGGTCGGCTTGTAAAAGTAATGGGGTCCCTGACTGACCTAAAGGTTATAATTATCATTGCAGCATGGGCTAAATCCAGAATTTTATTTCAGAATCTGTATAGTACTATACATTTTTATGATAAAACATATTGACATGGATAACATAATGATCATGCTGGGTCGAAACTCCTCTTTGTCAACATTATTACGCCGGCTTTTTAGCGCTGCTTCTTTATGGATGTTTAAGCATGGTAAAGAGTTAAGTTTAACAGGAAGTAGTGGACTTCAACTTTATCGAGTGTGGCAAATCAAATGCAGATGTAGATCGATGTCTTGCCAATTATTGTTGATGTGGCTTGCAGGGACTCGAACCTTGTGATCCACGATCCCATGGCATAATGTGCTAGACCACAACGCCCTATATCACCGGGTGTTGATGCCAGTAGTCAAATGAATGATCCAAGAACACCAAAAATAATAACAATTATGATAACTTTTATTCAAAAGGAAAACGGGTGGGTTGCTCTATCATGTTTATTTAAACACTTTACTTGTAATAGTGATGTTAAGGCATTAAATGCCTCATTTCATACGACACGTTCAAACGCGCTAGTATTCACTTTCAATGCTAATGCATGTAGTTCTCAAATTAAACGACATTTAACTTGTAAATATTTTAATTTAAAAAAATATATTTTATGCTTCTTGAAAAATAAATGTGTTAAAAAAGCATAGGTACTACGTTAACCGTGTATCTAAACTTACGAACAATTACATTTGCACAAAAGGAGATTGTTATTAAAAGGAGACATGTGACGTTAATTATGACAATGGGGAGGGGAGGGGGAATAGTATTTGTTTGTACAAGAAAATTAGAGTATAGGCCTCTATTTGGAAATAAAAAATATGTTTCTCTTCATTCTTCCACCCTACTCGTCAAATCTTTTTTTTTTTTAATTTCCATGATTCAAAGCAAATCGATTAACTACCTCAGAAATAAGTACGGTTTATTCGCTCCAATACCACCTGTATAAAACCACGCAAAAAATGTGAATATTCAAAAGCTCAATTTGCATATTCATAACAGTCGTTAAGAAGTAGACTGTACAGATTCAGGTACGTGTACCACCCTGAGATGATTATCTTCTGATAAATGGGCTGCAAGACAGTGATGGTGATGGAGTATCAATCCCAAAACAGTTTAGCAATCGGCCTTGAATTAGATCAACAAATACATTTTCGATATAGTTTCCGTTGGCTTTGCGATTTCAAATACTGTTACTAACTTTTCGAAGGGTGTTTTGGGGTCAACGCAGCTCTTTGATAATAGCGGTGCTCAGTGCCATATCTTAAACAATAGCGTGCCTTTGGATCATAACAAAACGATTCTAAACCATTACATAGTTTATATATTTTGGGTGACATGATTAATCCTCCCTGCACACTGTATTTGCAATAAGTGGAGGTACGAAAAATGATACAATGCCGAGATAGTCTGGGAATACATTTAAATTCTAGGGCTTTTCATTGACTTCTCTTATGAAAGTGCTCTCTTTATACATCAACATTAATAAATGAATATTACACTTATACAAGTCATCAGAGTATAAGGAGTAAGGCGGTCACTCTTAAATGTAAATACGCTTTTGCATGGTTGTCAGTCAGATCATACAAATAAATGACAGTAGTTAAGCACACCTTACTGACAGTTTTCAGAATACATGCTTAAAGTATGGACCTACTGCTTAAAGTTGATAATTCACATCGTTTGTTGTCGTTTGTTGTCAATGGTTGTTAACGATGTTCTATGACTTTCCTCTAGTATAAGTTTAGAGTTTTAGATTTGCCATGAGTTCTTGGATGAATGATACAGTACAGCTATTAGTACAAGATCATATTTTTGTCTTTATAGATAAGATAACTATTATTTAGTAATTAGTAGAGTAGAATTTAATGTAAACCTCATACACAATTTTATATCTGTTTCTTCTGTTATACTACGAAGATCTGGGGTCTCATCTGATATGGTGTATAGTAAATTTAATATTGAAAGGCACACTTTAATATCTCCCACGTGTATTTGAATTGGCCATGTGTGTCTTTCTCATAAGCGAACTTCTTAATGACGGCAGACTCAACTATAAACAAACGAAACGAGAAGGGTTTCAATGTGCTCAAACGCATTTAATCTACATTTATTTTAATGCTTGTATCATTTTTATCTTAGTAACCGATTTCAGGTTGTCCTATGTAGTCAAATGTTATAAGAAAACGAAGATAAGATGTAGTGGTGTTCCCCAAGAATCAGTATTAGGCCCAGCTCTATTTTTTGGTCTGTATAAATCAACTGCCATCAGTAACTGATTATTTCATTTTGTTGCTGTTTGCTGATGATTCCAACCTATCTCATACTTTTTTTTAGCTTGCCAGGGCGAAATTAGTGTAAACAAAGTGAATAACAACATACAGGAAATACAAAAGTGGTACATTGCTTAAACTTACAATTAATTAAATGAAAATCAATTTCATGTTAATCAGTATATAGTTGGAGGCGGAAATATGTATGAATTTCAGATTCTTTCATATCGTTTCATATTCTTTCATATTATTTCATATTTCAGTTGTATATTGTAAGATATTGTTAAAATTTCTTATTATTGTGAAGCATCATTTTTTTCTCCAATTATTTCGTTTCCTGAACTTCCGTTTGCTCGGACCAAAATAATTGTTTAGCTATAAAGGGTTTGGCTCGACTAGCACAGATGCTTTTATCTGGCCCTTTTTACCTACATAAGTTTACTTCGTATGTCTCGTTGAAGAGACTACAAGAGATCCCGCCTTCGCGCATCCTACATAATTATTTAGCAATGTATTTATTATGTATTACATGCCAACATATCGACTAAGACAAATTACAGTTACTCATATTTCGATATTGTATTTGTGGATAATAGTGGGAAATGATAACGGATGGCGGCAAGAGCAATGGTATGAACAATTGAAAAGGAGATAAGGAACGAGAAATGATTGGTGATAGAGAGAGATATAATGTCTTTTCATTTTCTCTAATTAAACATGCCTCGTAGTCGTAAAGGTATTTAAGACGTAGCAGTGATTTAATGTCATATAATAGTATATAGTACAGGGATCAGAACAATCTATGAAAAATTTGACCAACTTGGTTTCAATTGGTCGCTACGTAGCATATAAATATTATTCTGTTTCGTTGCTAATACAATACTCTACTAAACACACACCACACAAAACAAGAGTTAAGTATTTTATCAAATGTGGGCGACATTATTTCTAACTGGACTCCAAATATAATTGGAGTCTTGAAAACGCCCAATCTGTATGTTGTTGGCTCATTAGGCAAACCAAGCAATATGAGTTTTCTGGACATTGCGGATAGCAAAAATTCTCTCTTAACTTTACACAATGATATTTGCATATTAACGTAGTATTCTAGTGGTTTGGTATAGCTGAAAAGGTCGTAGAGCAGCAAACTTTCAACATTATTTTTTATTTGAAATGCTTCAAAATAAAAGTTATCTTAATCACTTTGGTGGTATTATAGTATCGGCAATGAGGACATAATAACGTTTCTTTCTTTCTCTCTTTATAATCTTTGGTTGAAAGTTTTTAAGCCATCTTTAAGTTCAGATATAAACGATACGATACTAGTGTTGATACGCAAGCAAGCGCAGACGACAGTTGTCCTCGCTCTTGTCACAGTTCATCCCTGACCTCTGACCTCGCGAGTGGACAACACAGTCAGGTTCAAAATCGGAGGAGGAGGATCGTGGAAAGCGGGTTTATGACTCGAATCGTCAACGGCCTAATTACTCCATGTTTGAGAGATTGATGGGTATTACTTCCAAACGGATTTATGACATTTCCCGAATGTACAGGAACAGAATTTGACAGAAGATAATACTACTGGCTGAAGATCTTTCGAATTGGACAATGACAATACAAATGCACCATCTTCACCATATGCCTTGGTTTGATGTCCTTTTAGAGGTCTCTCCGTATGTTTCCAATTTCTCAAGTAGCAATAGTGTTTTGCCTTGAATTTTGCAAGCTTCTGTAACTTTGTTTTAAAGGGCGGGTGACCACAAGACTAGTTGTAAGCACGAGGAGGTAAAATAATGTAACGGTATTTGAACCTAAAGTTGGACATAGGAAGGATGGGTAGGAAACATTGACAACAAACGAATGGAAAAACAACTGTATAATAGTGGCGTCTAAAAAGAGAATTTGCGTCGTTATCTACGCATGATGGAAGGGGGACATACTTTAACTCATGGCTCTCTATCCCATACAAGCTTGGTCTTTTGTTGTTTCACTCAGATTGGGAAATGGGGGGGGGGGGGGCTGGAGTTCACAATGTGTATGGACGAAGTCTTGAGATTTTTTTTTCTCTCTCTGAAACGAATGAAACGTTCGTTCTCATTGTTTGTAGGCTTTCAGAGCCTCCTCGAAAGAAAAGAAAAATGTCCCAGCATGTCCAGCGTGTCTGCATTATCATACTGTATGGTAGTCTCCAAGGCCCTGACTTATAATAATAATAATAATAATAATAAAGTAGCATCGTGTCTTGCGTGCATTAACCAAACTTCTCTAAACCTTATTATGAAACAGGTTATTGAAAATATATTATTTTAAGTTATAAAAATAACACCCTATGATATTTATTATTGTTACTTCATATCTACCCTTGATATGGATGATTTAATGTTTATTTTATCATTTAATTGATTTCCAGTGCTAAAAAACACACGATCGCAGATACTTTCGAAAATTACCAAATCAATTTTAACATAGCCTCGTTCTAGTAGGTCCATGTCCTAACATACTGAAATGAGCTATCTTGAAATGAAGTATTACAATGGGTATTGAAAGTGCGTTTGAATTGTTTTCTCGAAAGTCTTTGCGATCGCTTTAATATCATGAAATCTGCTATAAATATTTGTTGTAATGGCTAACAGGCAACCGTATGTTGTTAACAATACACACTGATACAGGGAACTGTAAGTGATATTGAAAGGAAAACCTTTTATGCCCTGAGAACACTGCCCCGATTTGTTTGGAAATGAGAATAATCTATTTTATTTTGTAGACTGATGTATAGAAACCGCAATTTGACGTATTTAATCCCACTAATCCCTGGACGTAAGCTAATTATAAACATCACAAGATCATGCATTCGAACCTACATTTATACAACGACGGTGTAAACTAAAAGTATCTTAATTGAAATAGGTACACGTTATGTGTAATGACAAATAAAGACTAAAATGATATCATCATATTTCCTGAACACTTCCGGTTCCGTTTCTTGTCACTGAAGAAGATTGGTTGAATTCCCACGACCTTTCATCCCCTATCATGAAAAAGCTTGGTTTCACGCAATCTATGGTCATGACGTGAATTTAAATTAAGACTATAATTAAGCAAACAAAACATTTGTTTTGGTATATGATACTGCATGCCCCTATCCATGAAACTACTTCCTCACCAAAAAAAAGAGGATATTAATGGGCAGATAGAAAGAAAAACAAAACTAGCAATAACTATACATTCAAACACAAAATCACACAAAACAAAACATTTTAACTAAAAGCATATAAAATGTTGCAAAAATAGACAATTATCGTTCGAATTCTGTCAGCCATGAGGATAATCATGTATCTTACTCAAGTGATTATGACTAAATATATATGAGATCGTGATCGCGAAAGCTTTACGCAAGCGTGCCAAGTAGGGTCAGTCGTCTGCGTATATGTCGACGTGTCTGGCTCAATCTATTTAAATCCAACTATTTTCAAGAGTGAACATTTGATATATTTCTGTGTGATTCATTCTGTTTGTTTTTTCTTTCTTTCTTCTAGGTACCCACATCATCGGTACGGATCGCAAACGCGGTCGCCAGACCTACACCCGAGCTCAGACGCTGGAGCTGGAGAAGGAGTTCCACTACAATCGCTACCTGACGCGTAAGCGACGCATCGAGATCGCCCAGGCCGTGTGCCTCTCCGAGAGACAGATCAAAATCTGGTTCCAGAATCGACGGATGAAGTGGAAGAAGGAACGAGTACGGGACGGTGCCGGCGATGAGGAGGACGACGATGCAAAGGAAGGCGAGGGCGATGACGCCAAAAGCTGCAGCATAAAGGAGGATGAGGACAATGAGGTGGACTCGGATAAGGACCAGGGAAGTCATTAACGTCATCGTCATCGTCGTCGTCACCGTTAGTGCGATCTTTTTTCCTCTTCATGAACACTTTCTTCACCATGTGTATTTTTCTTGTTTATGGGAATCATACTCACTTTTACCGTCAGCGTCGATCTGCAACGATATTGCCCTTGAAAAGTCGTAACTAAAAGATGTCTCCGAATCTGAAGGGAACGTCGGGTAATTCTTTTTATGTTACGCTCTTTTCGTAATTTAGCATTATGATGTATTTATGATAATGAAATTAGATAATATTATTCAAGAAATGTTCTCATACCAGTAGCGATTTGGGATTTGACGTTATTCTACCAATTGCATAATGCATAGGTGTTTTGTAATTTTCTCTTTTGCTTACTAACTTACTATTCAAAATAGTTTGGTTGTTATTTTGGAATGCATCCAAAGTAAATATGTATTTGAGTTCCAAAGGCAGACAATTATCAAGGAGAACAATAACAGAGGAGGTCTTTCATGATATCACATTTAGAATGAAGGTGTATCATTTTACACTGTTTTCCTCCAATATTTATAAATGCATTCTCTTTTTGCCAATCGAAGCACGAAGAAAAGACAAATGGAAACAAGAACATGTTTTCATCTTTATCTGTCCTTAACGCTGCATTTTTTAATACATTCTAAAATTTCCAATTCTAAACTCTTAACGACACGTTAGGTGTCACCTTTCATTCTTGATATTTATTTCTACTTTTATCAATATTTGATCTTGTTAGTAGAGAAAGGTATGGTGCATGTTCTTACTTTCAAATATATATCTTTTTTAGATAACTAATGGAGATTAAATAAATGAACATGTATGCATTCTTCTCCGCTATATGGCGAACACAATTTAATATCATAGTGATTCACAAATGAAATGTCTGTATTCCAAAATTTCCTTTCTTAAGAAAATCATGAAGCAGTCTAATTGAATATTACGCATATACCCAACATCCTTGAGTAATATATGATTATTAACTGGTTTTCGTATCATATTTTCTTTCTACGATAAGAATTTTAAAACGATTTGCATACAGGTCGACATTTTCCTAAGACAAAGCGGTGCCTAAAGCCTCTTTGAACTGTCAAATTCAGTTAGAAGAATATTGAACACAGTGATCAAAAAGTATGAATTGTTCATTTATATATCTGAGAATGAAAAAGAAATATACCTCCAAAGTGAGACAATATCAGTGTATATTATTCAAATAAGAAAAAGGAGTTATTTCTTAACCATGTTAAAGCAGCACTCCAGTAATTAGATGAGTGATATGGGTGCTCTGTCATGTTCTGGCGGGGTTTGGGTTAGGGTTACAATTGGGGTTGAAGAAGGATTGGGTTTAGGTATTATGTTCAGTCAATGAGCACGGAGCAAAACATGGCAAATATAGTCCAAAACTTCTTGTAACATTTTAAACGGTATTCCAATATGTCCAACTTGATTTTCAAAAGCTAGAGTGCACCAAAAAACTTGACTAATATGATGGCATAACTATAGCATTCAAAGATATAATACAGTTTTCATATTTTGTCAATTTCCAGGACCCTTCTTTGTCGTTTTTTGTCGGTAATTTCGAGATCAGTGAACATCTCATCTGTAAATAACATAACATGTCGTTCACCTAAAGATCTAGAACTGGTTAAATCTTTTCAAAATGTTATTGTAAAACATTTGAAGGGACATATTCCTTGTATTATACTCGTGTTGTAAATAAAGTACGGGATATGCGTTGTTTAAATCTGTTTCTTGGTAGGCACTGATTTTATTATAACATTTACTTGCGTTAGATTTTGAAGAAGGATGGATAGACGGATAAACGAATCGGTCGGTTTTGTTAATTAATCATACACAACAAATATTAATTCATGTCTACATCTTCTGCTTGGTTGTTAGATGATTAATTATTCCCCCCTCAATATTCATTATTCATTATTGATTCCATTCCATGCATATATCATACATAAAAAACATCTTGAATACAATAACCAAGAAACAGTTCAAACATAAATGAAATAATTGCGTGTTCATCTCATCTACGATGATGCTCATAAATAACTAAATAAACAATCCACATTGACTATATACACTGAGAATCGATCAGGAAAAAAAAATATTGAATGAAATCTATTGTAATTATAACACCCGACATATAAACAGAACAAACAACACACATAAACACAGAACAAACAAAAAGCAAAAACAACAAAGAGAGAGAGAGAAAGAGGGGGGATAGAGAGAGAGAGAGAGAGAGAGAGAGAGAGAGAGAGAGAGGGGGGGAGGGGGGGGGGGACAGAAAAGAAAACAGAAATAGAAGAGGATGGCAGCTTGTAGCGCCTGGGAAGAAAAGGTCAAGCAAGTATAAATCATAAAACTTGCCATCTAGTATCTAGTTCCCTTTAGTATTCGTAATGAATTGTCAATGTATTTCTTTCAGTTCCTCTTGCTTGCCTTGGGGTAATTTCTCTCTTATTTCTCCCTACTAAGAAATAACATATATTTAATTACTAATATAATAATAATATATAATAATAATATAATAATAGCCTAATAGTCCACTCCAAATTTTATTAAACCGAAACGGAAATTCTTTTTGCCCAATTGACACTATGACCATGACGGACAAAGAAAGCGGACAAAATATACAGTTCCTCAGGTGGACAAATGAACATCCCTTCGCTCCTATTATGTAAAAAGATGAATATGCATGTGACACCTGTTCTACACATTTTTACATAATAGCAGTGAAGGGATGTTCCTTTGTCTACCTGAGGAACTGTATATTTTGTCCGCTTTCTTTGTCAGTCATGTTCATAGTGTGATCGTGAGCCCGGCAGCCACTGAGCAGCGCCAGAATCATTTCTCAATGACAACATTATTAATTATTTGCCTTGATGACGTTGTTTAGTGAAGTTCCATTTGAACTTCCTTCCATCCAATCTCTTTAAGAATAATTGTAAGATGTAGCATATTACCACACTATTCCCATAAACCCTTACCATATCACATTCAAGAAATATGTGCTGACATGTTTCTTCATCTTTCCCTTCTAAATTAATGATCGATTGATAAATTGATTGATTTGTTAATTAATGGATGGATGGATTGATTGAATTGTTGGATTATTGATTGAAAGGTTGGTTGAATGTTTGTTTGATTGATTGATTGATTGATTGATAAGTTCTTTATTGAATAAGTTTAAAGGATGGTTGGCTGTCATGTAATGATGTTTTTGGTGGTTTGTTAGGTTGATTGGTTAGTTAGTCACTTGGTTGGATGTCTGGTTAGATAGTTTGTTGGGTTTGCTTCGTCGGATGTTTACTTGGTTGTTGGTCAGTAAGATGGTTGGTTAGATCGTTGTTGGTTGGTTGATTGGTTGGTTGATTGGTTAGTTAGTCACTTGGTTGGATGTCTGGTTGGATAGTTTGTTGGGTTTGCTTCGTCGGATGTTTACTTGGTTGTTGGTCGGTAAGATGGTTGGTTAGATCGTTGTTGGTTGGTTGATTGGTTGGTTGATTGGTTAGTTAGTCACTTGGTTGGATGTCTGGTTGGATAGTTTGTTGGGTTTGCTTCGTCGGATGTTTACTTGGTTGTTGGTCGGTAAGATGGTTGGTTAGATCGTTGTTGGTTGGTTGATTGGTTGGTTGATTGGTTGGTTGGATTTTTTGTTGTTGTAGGTTGGTTAGTTACTTGGTTAGATGGTTGGTTGCTTAGTTGCTTGATTTGTTGGTTACTTGGTTAGATGGCTGGTTGATCGGTTGACTGTTTTGTTACTTGTTCCGTTAATTGGTTGGTCACCTCGTTAGTAGGCTGATTCGCTGGTTAGTTGGTTGTTCCAGTGAATGTTTGGTTTGTTCGGTTGATTTGCTGTTTTGCTTGCATGCTTGATTAATATCTTAGTTAATTGTAAAATAATGTTATAACAACTATAGCTTTTCCCTCATAGAACTATAATTGGGTTTTCACACATCACACCCCTCCCTCAAATAAATGTTATCACTAGCAAAATCTGAAAAACATCTTTTGTTGTCGATTTTGTTTTGATTATAGGCATTGTAATTCACAAATACACCATACCCCCGTAAATAATCATGAATCCACCCCTGTCAAAACACAGATGACTAGACTTTAAAAAAAAGGATCCATTTACAATTGTTTAAATTTGAGAGTATTTTGCTTTATGAAATTTGAATATAAGTGTGTTAAGTACAATAAACACATGTGTGCTTAAATTGTAAACAAGCCCTGACAAACATACATTGCCACCAAACCAATGATATGGGTCCCGTGACACAGAGCTTTAGTAATTTATCGTACGGTCATTTGATTGTACAAACATTGTAGTTTTCACTTGCAAAATATCAATCAATCATTGACTGCAAGGCCCTGGACAACGTTGTGTGCCTTGTAGAAGAAAGAAAAAAACTCCATCCTCCTAAATTAATAAATGAAAAAAGAAAAGAGTAATAAAACTAACAAACAAACAAACAAACACACAAACGTACCCATTCATGATCACAAAAAGCATACAAATTCATGATCACATCGCTTTGTCGCGCCCTACTCTTCTTAATACCACTATTCCCCTTCTTCACCCCCCCCCCTCCCTCCGCCTCTCACCAATATTTGCAATATTCGGTCATGACTTTCCCGCAAACGCGGAACTGTAAATCAGTATACCGGTGATTAAACGAAGTCAATGGAGTGAAATGCTATAACTTTCAACACGATAATTACCATTTGAACTACATTATGCCACGCGATCTCCATATATACTTTTATTGAAGGGCAACTATACTTTTTTTTCCTGCATGGTCGACCCGCTAAAGAGAGACATTTATATTCATAGATGCCTCGTGGAGAAACCATGAAATACGATTATTGCGAGTAAGAGTCATAAAGAAATCGAGAATGGTCATAACAATTTGCCGAGATAGGAAAACAGATAAATTACAATAAGCCATTATGTTGGGCGTACAGACATCCTCGTTCATTTTTCACTTTCCAGCTATCGTCAGTTGTTTCTATATTACACCGAAATGTGGACAGTTGAATGTTGGAACCTTTACATCGTGTATTAAACGAAAAATAATGGCATGTTCAACATTTGGATTTGGTGAAATACTTTCTTTACTTTTGAAAATCTAACCCTGTTTCCAGGATCCCGAACCGTGTTCATTTTGTTTTAGAAAATCAAGATCGTCTTTTGTTTGTTTGTTAGTTTGCTAAATCTTTATCATGATTGTTTAATGTCTAATTTCTAGAAAAATACACCCATTTTCGTTTCTATGAAAATTTAAGTTACACTCTTTAAAGGCATCGTTCAACGAGGTTAAATCTGAGATGCACGGCCCTACGCGTTATCAGTGTATGTGATAAGGTGTAATATTGAAGCCCTAAAAAAAATTGCGCTTCAAAATGATCAAGAAGTGCCTCAAAAAAGTAAAAATCTTTGAGTGACAGGTTTTTACCATACTCGTTTTCCCCAATAGACTGTAGTGTTATGAAAACCGTTAGGAAAACGCAAAATTGATTTCGATTTCCAATCATAAATATCTTGATAATCAGACAGGCGATCGGCTTGTAAAAGTCATGTGGTTCCTGACTAACCTCAAGGTTTATAATTAACATTGCAGCATGAGCTTAATCCAGGATTTTGTTTCAGAATCTGAGACAAAGATACCCAATCCCTTAACCAAATTGCTTTCACACTCTTCTCTATATGATGATTATACACTTTATATTTTATCAATTTTTCAACCACTTACATCGATTATTACGAATTGAGAATTTAGTCTACCATAAATTATTCAGTAATGCTACACGCCCTACCCCCCCCCCCAAAAAAAGACATTGAATAAAACAAAGATTAATTCGCCCCAAATTAATCAATTTAAGTCAATTTCATATTTGATTTAAATGCTGGCACATGCTAGGGGTTTCAAAAACAATTTGATGAGATAACTTTTGCCACCCCAACAAATATATATATATATATATATATATATATATATATATATATTATATATATATATATATAAATATTATTATTATCATTATTATTTGTATTACTATTATAATATTAATAGTAATAGTGATTACAATAATAACAAGGATGATAATACTAGTAATGCAGGTTCAATTGACGAGATGGAAGGGGGAGGGGATAAAGATAAATAATTCTTAGGATTGTACACGCTTTGTCTTATTTCGAGTGATATTTCAAAATCCAAAATAAATCTTAGCAAGAGTAGGCCTTTAACTTTTTTAAATATAAGGCTATCTTTGGTGAAATCACATTGTTCCATGTTACTTTTGCTTATTATTTTGTCGATAATGGTTTCGCCTAAAATCAATAAATAAACATAATCACGATGTAATTAATAACCATTTACGTAGTAACATAAACGTTTAGATAAAGAGAAAGCGAAGTGTCAACTGTTGAAATTTGAAAGTGAAGAACGGGAATGTAATTATTCAAACAATACTTTTATTTTCTGAATTCGTGCACCATCAAACATTGAAATAGGCTAACATCAGTGACGACCTTACATGCACACAAGGGATGTTCAGCTGGTTAAACTTATAAACCTAGTTTGAACCCGATCCTACATTCACTCTCTCATACTTGTTTTCAGCCTTCTCAAATTTCTTTTCTTGCCGCCAACCCTTACCGCCATCAAACGAAGAAAATATCACGAAAGTGAGCCCCGAATCTTCACGCTGATGTAGAATTTATGAGCCCGCAGAGGCCGCCCGTGCGCTAGCGAGTCACTCCAGCGGTGTCATCTCATCTCGCCGCCAGAGTTACGGGCAGACAGTGTGGTGAGAGATGGGGGTCAGGTGGCGAGGTCATACACATTTCTGCTCGCTCTCGATTGTTCTGAGACGGTGCTGAGTGCGATTATTTCATTCTCCGCGTTTTAATTTGATTTTCCCCAATTTCTTCAGCCGTGTACAAAAGCTACTAGTTTGTGAACGTTAGCGTGTCATGCTTTTCCACATTTGAAATCACGGACGCAATATTAGTTGAAAGATCAAAAAGAAATTCCTTTTCATAGGTTTAATAAATGTATGCCTATATGTGCAGTAAGATTGAAGGTGCTAGATGTAGGCACTTATTGTGATAAATATGATGACGAGCCTGGCATAATCGATATAGGATACAAAACATTTGTATGGGTAAAGGTAAAACCGTTCGAAACCCTGGAAATGATTATACTTTAAACAAAATTATTCCAAATGCTTTTTAAAATTCAGTTAGGCCTATTAGAAATCAATCATTATGTTTAAGCTGTCAATTTACTTTCATTTTCCCATATATCTTTAATCATCCAGCACTATATATTGTTCCTTAATAATTATGCGCTAATGAACGGAATTGTGGAATTCATACTTTTATATATTTAAAATGAAAAATACATTCATCGCAGAGTTACCAATCTAAATATAATTTCATTGGTGTCATCCGTATCATGGCGGTGCAAATATCATTATTCCTGTATTGATTATGAAAATCCAAAATAAGTAATTTTCACATTCACATACTCCCCCCCCCCCCCCCCCCCCTTGGATCCGCCACTGAGTCATTTTCAGTATAATGATAAACTACATGAGCGGTTGTTTAGAGCAAAGAGAGGTGTTTTGACAGTTTTCTTTTAAAATACTCAAATATTTTCTTTTTTATTTATTTTATTTTTCATTTGACCTTGCAAAATGCATATTCTGAATTCGATTACACATATGGATGATACATTTTCAGAAAAGATTGTCTATTTATTAAATCTGTTAGGCGAAAAGTATGGCTTGATTTAAACGTATAGGAAGAGAGCGATGCTAAAGAACCCAATGCTGCTAGAGTCTAGGGTAAACAACGCCATCTATCGACGACATTAGGTGTAGCAAACGGTGTATGCAAAACAAAGATGCAGAAACATAATTATGTAGGCAGGTTGAACGACTTAAAAGGGGTAGGATTAAGATCATTAATACATAGAGAAAAAGGACGCCATAGAGACGAAGAGATAGGTGAGCAATCAAGTTGCATTTCTAATGAACAAAACAGAAAACGAAGAGAGTGAAGGAGAGGGGGGGGGGGGGGGGAGGGGGGAGAGGGGTGGTCAAGGGATCTAAATTTCCTTCCTTTCACCTTCTCCCCCTTTTGTTCATATTGAAAGTAATCCTTCATATAACTACACATACACTCTCTCTCTCTCTCTATCTCTCTCTCTCTCTCTTCCCCTCCCATCCATTCTTTCTCCCCCCCCCCCTTCCCTCAGAGGATATTGAATAAAAACAATATTAAAAGTAAACAGGCAGAATGATTTCAGTTGACCATTTTTTTAGTTTGCTTGTTTTTAATATTTCATAAATGTGAGCTACTGTTTTTCCAATATTGACATATTACGATGCATCATCATTTTTCCAAAAAAAAAATCATTTCATTCTGCTTTAATAGTTCAAAAAACTTTACACTCTGCAATATTCTACACACCACAGTGTTGACCTTCAATATTCAACGCATTCCCCGTCGGATGATGGCGTACTTCTCACTCCAGCTGCAGTCGCTGTTCGTCTACTGCTGACTCGGCACAAAAACAATTGCTGCAAATATCCAAGTCTACTGTCTAATCAATATTGTCTTAAATTGGTTAATATCTTCGTTAGATCCGAAGTCATTTTTCGTACAAATATTTCAATTTCACGCCATTGAAATACATTATACTACAGCATCAACGAATGTTCAGTAGCGATACATACGTTATGAAAATGAAATGGTGTTTAAAATCAGACGTCTCTGTTCGTGGTAAGGTGTGCTGTTATTCTCAAGAGTATAATCACCCCCGTAGTAGATGGCGCCAAGAAGAATTCACGGAAGAGCGCCATCTCTCGGCAGATGCGCTATAAGTAAAGATGCTGACGAATTGCCGTTATCTATGACTGTTACGTGTATGTACTTAAATTCTATTTCTTGAACAGAAGTTAATGTCCTCTACACGAAAGCTTATCCCACAATTGTCCATCATATTGCTAATTAGTATGAAAAACTATAGAGCTTTAATAGAAAATCACCACACAAATTGTTAATTTGGTTATCAGTTTGTGATGTCATTGCCTCACTATTTATCAAGTGCTTTATATATTTGTATCCCATTAGTTTCCCTTTTTATCCCCCCAAAATGTCTTTACCCAGGTTTTATGATTTGTATCATATTGCAATTTTACAAAATCTGTTATGAACTTTGAAGAATTTATACTATTTCCTGAATATCGTACATTCATAATCATTGATTTTTAAATAATAGTTTCTTCACATTTTTCATGAATTAACTCAAAAAATCACTCTTTATATATTTAGTGCATCCACACACAAACATATTACTATCAATATAACTTGAATACTGGTTCGAGGAAATAGGTTATTAGGGGGAAATTGGACATTTATATTATCAAGATAAAGAAAATAATTAGTGAATAGTAATGCAGTGACGTCACAGACTTATGAGTGAGTTGCCAATTTTTCTTGTGATTTTCAAAGTTTTTCATGTCATTAAAAATTCAGAACTTTCTCATTAGTTATCCGATATTCATCAAACTCTATTTGATTGGTTTGTCTGATTTTTCTGCTTCTGTTGAAAGTAGTTTTTTTTTGGAGTGGATTTGCCTTTTAATTTCAGAGATGAATAAACACGATCGCAACTGTTTTCGAGAAATCGACTCAAAATTAAATTCAATACTCTATTGTTTGTACAAGAGAAAGTATGTTTGTATACTGTAATACGTCACTGTCATGTTCACACAATGCAATAGGTGACGCAAGAGGCTATTGACATGTCCTGAAGTTGATTTGTCGAAAGAAGTTGGTATCGTAATAATAAATCACATCTCGCCTTCCCGTGACAATGGATTTGATCCAGTCTATGAAAAAAAAATCTCATTTTGGGAAGACAAAGTAAACATGATTAAACATGTCTTCCCAACCAGTTGCGACTTGCGGTGTCTCATAAACCAACTACATTCGACGACATAATCTTTAAAAAAACTGAAGTCAAAACCGAAACGTGAACTCTTTTTGATGTATGTTTACGTGGTCATAAATTGCGGAATTATTTAATCAAAAATCATGCAGGATTATGATGTCCGTGTTATTCATCATATCACAAACCTGTACACAGTAAGAAACTAGTCAGTGAATTTTATAGTGACAACAATCGACACATACGTGACCTTTCACCTTTCACCTTCGACCTTCATGATCGCGAGAGTTCAGCCATGTTACTGATTTATCATGTACCCTCAGCGAGATGGAGGTGATAGTTTATGCATACGAGTCTCGACATCGCTGAATATGACTTTGTCTCGCTGGAGCGTGTCACTATCACGATCTTAGCATTATTGTAAATCATAATGAAATTAAATACACGGCTATTTCTGGTGTGTAGTGAAACGAAATCAATCATAATCGTCTGCCCAAATCTTTTGTATCTTATTTGAAAAATATAGCATAACTGATAATATACATTTTATTTATAACATCTCCAGTGTAAGGTCAGAAGGTCGCTAACTTTATGTTAACGTATAGGAGTTAACGCCCTTCTGGTTCCAAACAGTAGAAGACAATGTATTTTGGTTTTGATATATTCTTAAGGGGTAGGAGGTATGGGTTACATCAACCAAGTTAAGTAAAAAGCATCAACAGTTCAAGGGGCTGAAAGCTAATTCAAATAGCCTTTTTTCGGGGCGTACGTATTCCCTTTTGCTTATAATTTGACTTACTGAGTAATTCATACACTTGAGAAAATCACAACCCAATAACTCACATCTTATAATTAACTATTATGAAGCAATTTAAAGATTGAACATTTATTGGTTTTCTTGGGAAGCAGGAGATCGAAAATTAATTTTGGAGTGTGTGAAAAACATTCAACCTGTCTTATAAATGTATTTATACAAACTTTAAACAAAAACATTACAATAATTATTATCTCACTTCATGACTAGCCCAAATTCAATTAAATAAGGTTAATTGAACCTAAGGGACCAAAACATATCTAAAATATGTCCAGCCCCATCTGAGTCTCTCTCTTGAATACGAATCAAGACATGCATGATATCAGAACATTATACGTAGACAGCTTTAATCAGACACTTTCAATAAAATGTGTTTCCGATCGAAATGACGTTTCTCTTAGTACCAACAAAAAATGTCTCGCTTGAATTCCACCCAACTCACCCACTTCGCAATATAGCATGTTTTTAACCTCCCCTTTACTCTATCTCTCTTTCTCTCTCTCTCTCTCTCTCTCTCTCTTTGAATCATCTTTAGATGAAGATATGAGTGGAGTAATAGAGGGCGGGTACTCTGAAAGGCTTTATACCGAGATGTCGTCCCTGGTTCCACATCCTAGAGGACACAGGGGTACAATTATGCTCCGGCCCGCGGGGTGACTGACCGATAAAATGGGCGGGCACGGTTCTTTAACTGTCATTGTTATAGCATGGTACCGCCTTATGATGTTTTATGAACGCTTTATACATCTCTGCTATGATAATCAGGCCGAAGAAATAGAGATATTTCAACCGGCTAATAGACCCCCGGCGCTGCCCTTGTTGCTGATAATTATGACATAAATTCAAGTAGAGCGAAACCATGACAAAAATAGTTTTGCGGTAAATAGGTAATTTATTAAGTAAAGTAATGCACCTCCTATTATTACAATTCTGGTAAAAAGTCATGCTGGCATCGGCAGGGGCTAGTTAAATTGCCTTTCGAAAAGGATAAAAAAAAAATCGTCCATCATTTTATGCAACATTACAAAGTGTAGCAAGACTTAAGCTAAATTAAATATTAGCATTTATGCAATAATGACAATCCCGACGCAACCAATATCATTTCAAAATTCGTAATCGTTTTAGCTATTGAAAGTTGTTTATTAATTTAACCATTATGTATTACGCTTTTGCAAGAATCGTATTTCACGTTGTCGAAAACATAACAAAAGTTTTCGTCATCTTCCGCCACTCTCCGGCACATTTCGTTATTTCCGTCATGTCCATGTCTCTCTTTGTGCACCTTTCGTCACCTTTCGTCACCTTTCGTCACGCCTTTTCATCCTTGGATACCTGTCGTTACATTCCGTTAGCTTTTCTCACTTTTTCGTCACCTTCCAACGCATTCACCACAGTCAAGTCTTCATATTCCTAATACTTCGTCACCCTTTTGTCACATTTCATAAAATCAAAATATACGTGATATTAGAGAGTGAGAGGGGGAGACAAAGAGAGAAAGAGAAAGAAAGAGAGAGAAAGAGAGAGAGAGAGAAAGAGAAAGGAGAGAAAGAGAGAGAGAGAGAGAGAGAGGGAGAGAAAGACAGAGAGAAAGATAGAGAGAAAGAGACAGACAGACGTTTCCCTTGTAAACATATTTTCACGTTAATTTGACCTTTATTTATTACATATTCATTTATCTAGTTTTCTCAATTTGATAGTTGTATTTTTTTTCCTTATAATTTATTGTTAATGCGTGTTTTTTCGTTACCTATGTTTAATTATTGTATATACCATGTATATTTTACCTTTGTATGTATGTTTTGAATTCATGTTATTATTGTACATGTTTTTATGTGAATACTGGGCTCTCTGGGAGAGCAGGCTCAGAAATGAACTTGAATGAGACCACCCTGTTAAAATAAAACTATAATAAAAAAATAAAAAAATAAATACATACAGATTTTGTCTGTACAGGCGATTGGGCAGAAGTTTTAAGATCGTTATAAAGCCATCGGTTTCCTGATGATCCGACATTTTGCTGTGGCTTTATTTCGTCACAGATATAGGATTAGTGAAAGCATCGCAGTTGGGTTTCAGGTTAAGTTTAGGTTAGGTTAATCTTAGGGTTAAAGTTAAAATAAGGAATAGCATGGGATAGTGTGAGAAATTGACCGATTGAGCGATGTATTGTCCACGGAAGATGTGACATTGAACCTGCTGTCTATATCAAATGTTTCCAGCGTGTCCAACCTAGACTATTGCCGAGTCCGAAAGCTATATATAATCAGTGGCCACTTTCCGCCACCTTCAATTGCAGCTGTAGTCCTTTCGCTCTTTGTGTTTGTTTTATCAAAAGGAAATAGATCTGAATATGAACTGAAATCGATAAGGCTTATAACACGAAACAAAATAAACCTTGACCATTGCATACACTCTGTGGTTTCTGATTATTGGACGAACTCTCCATCACTGGTTGACCCGAGATTAAAATATAGGCCGTTATAGTTTAAAAAGGGACTTGGTAACATTGTTCAGGTGAGAGAATTTTCTAATACATAATTATACATCCACGACAGAACATAATTTCCGTTTAACATTTGTATTTAACTGAACCTTTAACAAACTATTAATAAAAGCTAAGTCCACTCCAAAAATAATTTGCTTCTAATAGATGCAGAAAAAAAGAGAAACAGAGCAAAAAGATTGAGTAAAATCGGATAACTAATAAACTGAGAATTTATGAGGACGATGCCTTTAGCAATTATATGTATGGCCGACTTTGGAGGGAAATGATGGAAATGCCCATATATTTTTTTTGGAGAAGCGGCGGCTCAACCGACTGAGATAGAAAACTAGAAAACCATTATGTTGGGTTGGACGCAAGGGTTCGAAACAAATCAGTTCATAGTTGCCCATGGGTATGATGCATTTCATCTCGTTCCATCTATTTCATCGGAAAGGCTTTTAAAGCCGTAGGTCCTATGTCATTTATTCAAGCATAATATAATATTAAACAATCAAACTGGGAATCATTCAAACTATTCCGATGAATGACATCTTTTATGATTTCCATAATAACATATTAAAACATATTTTAGAAGGGAGGGGTGGGGGGGGGGGGCTCGGCGACGAACAAACGTGATCGTACAATGTCATATATGCAATATGGTAGATCAAGATAATGGTGTCAAAATGACCTTGACCCGGGGTCTATTGTCAAAGAATCATTTTTGACCCAGAATCAACGTGCTTATCCACATAATTAAGCTTGTGACGTCACAACTTTTACGACTTCATCTCCCGGTTCTATATTGTTTCAGATCACCTTGTTTTCGTTTCTCTTCTTTTTTAAATAAAAAAGTGAAGGAAGAATGAAGATAATAAATGACATGCCACTCTTGGCGAGGCTTTTACCGCTTCCGATATTACACGGAGATCCGTCAAAGACGATCAGGACTAGTCTCAACTCAGACTGAGGAACATTTAGTTTTTGTAATGCGTGAACCAAAGACAATGATTAAAAATACAAGGTAATAATTCCATGAATCTTCATTTTTTCTCATTATTTTAAGGACCATGTATCAAGTATGGTACTATGTGTGAGAGAAACGATTAGAAAATAAAGGGAGAAAGATCTGGAAGATAATTCCATCATCAAGGGAGGGGTGACGATGGTGCACGAGATGGATAAAGAAAAAAGTGGATTGAGCAGAAGAGCATAATACAATACAAAGTAAAAATTCGATCACAAACATAGAGTTTTTATGGTAGTCTGTTTATTCTGTAAAACGCTTTGCACCTACGGTAACAAACAAAGGTTAGAGAGCCGGACAAGGGCATCATCTGACACGAGTAGACTGAAGAAGGAGTTCCTTGGAGCCTCCTGGAAACCTTGTCAGTGGACAGCCAATGATTATTTCGATGGCAGTGATTATGGTTGTAAATATGGAAAAGTGATGATAGACATAAAATATGATGGTATGCACAGTTTATAATGATGATAATTAATTGATTGGTTATTCGTTTACCTTCTCTAAGCTAATCAAACGTAAGCATTTTTTTTTAAATTAGAGTCCAAGCCTCCAAGGGACCTACGGCTGGGATTCATACCTGAGAAACTATTAGTATAGGCCTACTTGAGGTAGAGTGCCTCGGGCATATCAGCATTGATATGGTAACCTACGTCTACTTCCGAGCTTTACCTCCCCCTGTTAGTACCCTGGTCGTAACAGGACGACTACCCCTGATAATCACACGAGGATAACACCCGGACAACTATAAATTATTAAAATATTACACCCCATAAGAATAACCCTCAGATAGGGGGATTATACTAGGTTGCAGTTTTCCGAGCGTAATTGTCTTTTGAGTAAAATGTTCTATAGGAGTATTAATCGGAGCGTACACTTCAATCGTGGATATTTTCTTAAGGCCTGGACAGTGTCCAAGACAGTGGTCATGTATAGCTGTAGTATTGTGGGGGTGGGGGAGGGGTACTTGTCCGGTATTCAAAATATAGGGTGTAGTTTTTTAGAGTCCCTTGTGATATATTATTATCAAATAAGTATGAAAAATAAACATAATATTTTGAATTTCATTTCTTTTACGTAATCATCTCAACAAAAATTTGTTTGTGTCCCTTCAACTGATCAGCAGCATTCTCTGCCTCAACCTGTGACACAGACTATCCAGGATCTTCGTCCAGGTCACGGGCTCGTGCAGAGCTGCACAATACTTTTCACCAAGTGACCCCAGCAGACGTGAAATGCCAGGTGGGACACGCCGCGGAAGACATCACGGAGACTAAAGGTGTTCTTCCTGCCGTATGGGAAAGCAGGTCTGTGGCATCAAATGTCAGGTAAAAATTGTCTGGAAATATCCGAGGCTGAATGGACGAGGCGGAAGGTATGATGAGCAGATAATGGTTATTGATAAGATTCTCCACGTTTTAGACCATGAGCTGTCAACATGATATTGTCAAAATGTCCCAAATTTTGATGAACTATTATCCACCCCCTGTTCTTTTGTTGGTATTACTTTCTTCCTATACCGAGTGTCTTCTCGTGTGGAATCCGCATCAAAAGAATGCATGACCGGTCCCCTCAAGTTAACTCGGACAAAATATCGAGGAGGTATTATATATTTTTTTAAACTATACAATTATTTTATTATATGATGTTCCTTGTTTTAAACCCTGAACTGTCAACACGGAATTGACCTAAATTTGCCCTTTTAATTTGGTGAACTTTATTTTCCTAATCGCACTGATGTCCTTCTATTGAGGAGTTGCGTAATGAAAGCGTGGCCAGTGTCCCCAAGGAAGTTCTGGCAAACTGTCGTCGAGGAAGAGATGGTTTTCATCGTTTAATTCTAAGATTCTCCACTTTCTAAACTCCGAAAAGCCATACCGAGATTGTAAAAAGTGAGCCTTTCTTATTGGTGAACTGTTCTTCTTCTTCTTCTTCTTGTTTGTCTTCTTTTTCTTCTTTTTTATCTTCTTCTTCTTCTTCTTCTTCTTCTTCTTCTTCTTATTCTTCTTCCTCTTCCTCTTCCTCTTCTTCTTCTTCCTCTTCTTCTTTTTCTTCTTCTTCTTCCTCTTCTTCTTCTTCTTCTTCTTCTTCTTCTTCTTCTTCTTCTTCTTCTTCTTCTCTTTTTTTCTTCAACTTCTTCTTCTTCTTCTTCTTCTTCTTCTTCTTCCTCTTCTTCTGAGCATGCTTATGCTGGTTTCATTCCTTGAGGGATGCTCCGCAAAAGCGTGTGACCAGCGTCCTCAAGGAAACTCTGGCAAACTTTCATTGCTGTCGAGGAAGAGTTTGTTTTTTATTGTTTGATTAGTCTGAATTGCCGGATATCAGTGCCAATACAGATAATTTATCATCAAAAACAAATACACACGCTATACACCAACCTGACCAAAAGCAAGAGTAGCCTCTGGAAAGAACCAATGATGAAAAGGCGAGGAGTTTCAAACACATCGAATGAAATAAAGATTTTACCAAGGGGTGGACCAACTGATATGAAGAGGGGGGTGGGGGAGAGGCGAGCACCCATTACCCTCATGCACCCCCATCCATCGTAACGCTGCCACTGACCAGCTGAGTATGCAATACTGAGTCGCAAATAATCTTCTATTAATTGACGATTATAATAATGGTAGCCAAATTTCTTTTGTGCACAAATCCATCACCACCAACACCAGTGGAATTACATTCAAGCGCATTTAGAGTATTGCTATTATTTATAATTATTATTTTTATAATTTTTTTAATAGCCAAAATGCCCTAAAACGCTAACATTATTTCCTATCATGTGCCCAACTAATACAAACAGGTTAAGAGTTGCCATTGTTGACAAAAGTCACATAAGTGCCATGGCTGGGACTCGAACCGCAAACCATGCTATCCAAAGTCTGGTGACGTATTCAATATAGACCACGCCACCTCTTATTGATATGAGTAGCGAGAATAATTCATAACTGCTATTTTGTCTTGATTGATTGAACCACACTACACAACAAGTCATTAATTAAAGGGTTGTGCATCACATTGTATGAAAACGTGCATAACACTTGAGCATTTATAAGAAAGAAAGTTTTAATATTTTTATCAATAATGGCAATTTATTACCCGGCAGACAATTGATTTCAACGTACATGTTTAGCAAAGGACGTTATTAGACACTTATTTCGAAACGCAGCATTTTCAGAGTCCGGTTTCTTATTAGATTTGTCCCCCTTTGTTTTAATACGTGAATGTACTCCGATCGTCAGACTTGACTCGACACAATACCTCCCATTTAACATATTTAATCGTTTTATTGGACCTACTTGAAGGAAAGGCATGAATGGTATCGATGGGGGGGGGGGGGGTGGTGGATGGGAAAAATGACTCCCAGACTGTGGATATTAACGACGTATGCTGTATGTAGTGAAAATAATTGTGTCCACTCAATAAATAAAGAAAATGAATGAATAGATCAAAAATTTTAAAAAGATTGGAAATGACTAAAATTGTGTGATATTAATAACAGTAAAAAATAATACTTTGTAGTAATCTTGTTATAATAATGAGAATAAATATAATTGTAGTCACTTATGTGTAGCGCTGAACACAACGTGTCTAAGCGTTTTACATTTAATTATCATTACCCCGGTCATTTGATTCAATTGCAAATAGTGAACATGCTCCACCCCTTGGGGAGGATTCCGACCAGTCGCCATGAACAAGCACATTGAGGTTCGCATCCTACCGGGTACTATTATTGTTACAATAGCTTTGCAAATATTATTAATATTACTGTTATTATTATTATCATTATTATTATTATTATTATTATTATTATTATTATTATTATTATTATTATTATTATTAAAATAATAATTATAATGATAGTAACACCCAGAGGATGTATCAATGCTTAACAGGAGCGTTGTCATGGGAGGGGTGGGGATGATACCCTATTCATCTTTATTTGTACTTTGTTTTCACAAGCCTCCAGTAGGAAATATGATGAACGTTCTTTTGATTTGTCGTAGAAAGGAATATATTATTTTGTTTTCGCTTTGTTGGACCTATATGGTTGAAGCTTTCGAAATCCAAAAATCATGTTCAAAAACTGTGGAAGGATCCAGGTTTATGTAAGATAGAGAAAAAAACACGGGGGGGGGGTGGTCAAAATTCCTACAAAAAAACTAACACAGAAAATAATGGATAATATTACTTTTTGCACTAACTACATGTACATGTACATGCCTCCCCGAGGTTTAAAATGGAGGCACGGGCTGCACATGCCCCTCCTATTGAAGATAATACAATAACAGTCTTAAAACGCCATCACCTTCGTACATAACATGCTTATATTACAATTGATACTTCGGTGACTTTCAACCGGGTGGGAAATTGAATTTATGTCCTTTGTCTACTTTCATTTACTTTTTGTTTCGAAAGATGTGATGAAAACCGAACGCGTTTGATACCAGTCAGCGTGAAAGTCGAGGGTCGGGATTTCCCCTCAAGCCTTTTCTCACTAAATTCAACTTTTGAGTAAAAGTCTGATACCTGAAGTCATTTGAAACAAAGGGAAAAAATAAGGATTCAAACGAATGATAAGGGAAGCCTGCCATCATGTCAATGTTACAAGAAACTTTGCGGAAGTTAATTTAGATGTACAGTCCAGAAGTATCAGAAGTATAGTTTAAACATGTAATTTTTTACATTCAACTCCTGCATCTCCAGTAATCGAAGAAGCAAGGTGTCAATTTTTACTTTATAAAAACATGAAATATATAGTTTGAAATGGAAAAGATAATTATATTTTTTTTTCAATATCCCATCATGCTTTCAATTACACTCTAAAAAAGTAATTGAGATTTCACAAAATATTGGGTAAAAAAGGGAACATACATATTTACAAATACATAAAGCAAAATTGCGTAAATATTTGAGTACATTTCTCTTGAAAATGTGTGGAATTTAACCCCCCCCCCCCCGAAAAAGAAAAAAAAAAATATATATATATATATATATATATACAAAAATGCATGTTCCCTTTTCCCCAATATTGAATAAAAATTAAACTGTTTTAAGATTGTAAAGATGTTGGAAGTCCATTAAACATATATTGTCTCAGTTTTAGTGGATGTTAAATATGCAATCTGCAGGTTTAAAGGTTTATCATTTGTTTCTATAGTATGCAAAATGGTGACACGACATTTGCTCCTGCGACAATTGCTCCGGGCTTTATTTCGTCTAAGATGTAGGGTTAGGGTTAGGGTTTCAATAGGGTTTTATGTTAGGTTTAGGGTTAGGTTTAGGGTAGGGTATAGTGTTGAATCCAGGGTTGAAGTTAGCCATTCGATTAGTGTATGAAATTTACAGCGGAGCAATTGTCGCCGGAGCAAATGTCATGGAATCAAAAAATACTAATAGGATCGAACACAAACCCGGTGATGATGATTTCAGAGATAATAGCTACATTTATTTGGGCACATATTCATCCCAGCAGGGAAGGTTCAATGAGCACCCAAAGTACTTTCTACCATGTACATGACACAATGAGCTTCTCATCTGGGATTCGAACCACGAACCATTTAATCCAAAGTCCGGTAACCTATCCTCCAGATTAAGACACCTCTACTATACCAAGAACAATTTTTTTATTAGTAGTAGCATTATTGAATTATGTGAATCTTTTTAAAATCAGCTCATCGTGAATAATGTTTAAATAACTAAATTAATAGATAACTACGTTTTCGTAAAGCATTGATTGTGTGAACGAAACTAAGGGAAAGAGTGAAGAAAAGAAAAGGAAAAAACACAGGTATAAAGAAAAAAAGAAAAGAGGAAGAAGGAAAGAAAGAAAGAGAGGGATGCAACATGAAGAGAGAAACGATAATTATGACCCATTCTCACAACCCCCCCCCCTCCCCCTCGAACGTTATAATTCTATTTTCGTCAACCGTCTACAGGACCAGTGCCCCCTGCCCCCTTTGATAGTAGTGCCCTTCGCGCCCCTTACCCTATAAGTAAAATGAATTCCCACTACACCACTGGGCAGGATAACCGTTAAATGCCTACAAACAAACACATTTTCGCTTGTGTATTGTTCAATGATTTTGACGTCATTTCATTCTTAAAAGTTTGCAGTTTGAGAGGAAATCCGTGGATGAACATGGGAACGGAACGCGGATAAGTAAAGTTCCCGCAACACTCGTGATACCGTCTAATAACGCTGGTCGCCTTTGTTTGGGGATTGTTCGGCAATATCTATTTCTATCAATTCTGTTTGAAAGGTCATTGTGTTAACGGGATAAAAGTTTAAAGTGGGCAGAACATGAAGTTCAGTGTTACAGCCACCCCAACGATAGCTAATGGACATTTTTGAAGAGAAAAAATGAGTAAGGCCAAATTTTAGCAAAGAGATAATCCTTAAAGACATCGTTTAACAAATTTAAATCTGAAATGGATGGCCCTACGTGCTATCAGTGTATGTGAAATAGTCTAAAATTGAAGGCCTAAACAAAAATGCGCTTCAAAATGATCATGAAGTTCCTCAAAAAAGTAAAAAAAATCTTTAATTGACCGGTTTTACCATACCCGTTTTCCCCGATAGACTGTAGTGTTAACATTTGTTTGAAATTTCGATTTCCAATCATAAATATCTTGATAATCAGACAGGCGATCGGATAGTAAAAGTCATGGGGTTCCTGACTAACCTAAAGGTTTATAATTATCATTGTAGCATGAGCTAAATCCAGGATTTTGTTTCAGAATCGGACACTCAATCCCTTTAATACATTGTATATATATATTTGTGTGTGTATGTAATGTGTGCGTGCGTGTGTGTGTGTGTGTGTGTATGAATGTGTGTTTGTATTGTTAATCGAAGAAATGATTACTCAACTGAAGAGGATTCAGATACTGTAAACGCTGATATTTTTGCGCGATTAATTTTTCTCGCTGAGTGACCCTAAAACATATTCACTGGTTCTAAAATTCGCGTTGCACCAAATTCAGCCCGTTCTGAACACGCATAAGAAGTCATGCTTAAATTTTCGCGGCTTAAAGGTAATACAAAATTTTGGAAATTTTGAAAATTGGGTGGATGGTGATTCTTAACAATTTTGATATATTAGGATGCCGCTGTGGATGAATTATAAGCACAAGAAAATTTGGCCCCTAAACCACTTCTGCTTTTAAGAATAATTGAGTTATAAAATTTACCGGTGCTCCCGGTAAATTTTGATAAATTTCAAATAGCGCCTACGTCCGTACAATGGTAGCTGCGACCATGAAAATCTCAGGATATGTAGTTGTGATATATAATTTCCTAACGGGAATAGCTAATCGATCGATTTTAGTCAAGAAACATTGTTTTATACCTTAATTAAAATCTTGAACTTGAGAGGCAGCTTTACAACATAAAGAGTTTTATTATTTACAATTTCATAACTTCAGACTCGATTTCACCCGCGACAACGATCACTGAGTATTGTAGGATCACGTATGCTTCCAATATGTTCATATGAACCAAATTCATGACCCCATACCAAAACTGTGTATTACCTTTAACAGTAAGCCAGAGTGATACATAACAAATGTTAACTGTAAGCGAGAAAGAAGGGAAGGGGAGATGTGACAGATGGACAGACATTATGTGTACCAATAGATAGACAAGGAGGGAGGAGGGGAAGAGAAGGAAAGAGAAAGAGGGTTAGGAAAAAGTAAAAGAGAAAGATAGGAAGCTAGAATAAGATATAAACGGTGAGAGAGAGAGAGAGAAAGAGAGAGAGAGAGAGAGAGAGAGAGAGAAGGGGGTAGGGGTCATTTTCATGAACATAATATGGTTTAATACAATATTTTAAGTGTATATAATTTTATACAGATTTTCCCTACTAATTTACATTTTACACACTTTTGCACGAAATATCTACATCTTTCGTATTTTATCTTATAGTTTACGGCAAGCTGCATAACAGCAACTATAATCACATCAGATAAGATTCAAGGCTGCAATGATAACCATGATTTTAATTAAAAAGGGTCAGCAAGTTAACTTCAATGCTTTATCATACCCGATTAAACAAAAAAAACAAACAAACAAACATACAAACACCGCCTGTATATAGTATCTCGTCTCGAGCGGGGCGGCGTCACATCCCAATTACAACCATTGTTGGAGTCGACTCGGTCTCAAGTAGGCTAGCCGGTACATGCATGGACTGATATTTGAGGGGGGTAACAATGACTTAATGGGGTAAATGCCTTTCACTTTTGTCGTCTTTAACAAGATTTACCCGTCCAAATCGAGATGAAAGGAAATATTTGGCGCACACACGCTACATCTCGTTGCACATTCAAGTATTTGTGTTTAGTGTATGTAATAACAAACCAACCCCTCTCTCTCTCACTTTTGTTCTTTAATATAGTAAGAGAGAGAAAGGGAGAGAGAGAGAGTGCAATGATACAAGGTGGATTAAGGCGTGTCCTTTTTACAATTCTTTAATAAACATTCAATACAAAATTGTGTTTTGTTACTATAAGAGAGAACGGGAAAAGAATGTGGTTAACATAATCGGAGCAATATAAATGGAGTAGACAGTTATTTGTACTCTTCCATTCAACTTTGTTCTGAAACGACGGAACGTCTGTCGATGAAAGGATATATACATGTACAATTAAGAATAAAGATAATGTGACAAAAATTGGCAATATCCCCTACAATATTAAAAAGTAGGAAACGCTTACAATTTTGCTTCAATAATGTGTATTACATTTTAAATGAATTTTCAACGGTTTCTTTTTATTCGGGGATACGATTGGTCATTAAATCTCACATATATCAAAATCTGCACCAAAATTGTCAATAAAAGTATGACGAGACAAACATGAGAGACAAGTTTATGAAATTAAAACAAAAATAAACTAAATGTCCTTGTCATTGATCTGGTGGCACAATTTCCGATTGTAATCATGAATAGTTGGAAATGTTTATTGACTTTGCTAATTAGGTTATGACTGCAAAAGATACATTGTATAATGTGACGTTTCTATTCTAATTCACTCTGCAATTTCTAGGAAAATTAAAAGCATAGTTGATAACTTCCGGGGGACGACATTATTTGTAAAAGATGAAAATCCCCTTTATATCTACAACTTTCAACCACAAAGGAAAAAAAAAACATGCTTTCAAGAGTAATTTGATACGGAAGTAAATGAATAGCACAAAGTTAGTTTAATGGATACTGAATCGGCGATGAGTATGCAACAAAAAAGCAAAAAAAGATTCCTCTATATATGATTAAGTATATACATATCCATACGTTTTTTCAATGATGGTATGTTTCATTTAAAATTCATATAATTTTCGTCTGTCGTTCTCATTTGGTCAGGTATATCTGGTTCCTAGTCTCCTTCAGCAAATTTGTTATATTGTATTATCTGCAGACTTAATGATTTCGTCAGTTGCTTCTCTCCTCCATTGGTTTGACATACTCCTCGCTGATACAATATGATTAAGCCTGTCAGACGTATGATTGATTAGAATGAAAAAGATAATCAAAATACAAAAAAATGAAACTGTCTTTTCGATTTTGCGCAGTGACCTGATGACATCATAATGTTAACCTTGGTGGAAAGGCTCTAACCAGTCGCTTAATGGCTTTAATTAGCGTGCGTGTGTGTGTGTGCTATAGCGAACTTACGCATTGCGAACAGTTGCCTTCATGTTTGAAGTGCCTGATTCCGATTGGTCAGTCGGCGCAGCGAGTATCGACAAGGAAAAAAAGAACTGCATATCCGAGCCGCCGTTCGGATAAATGGGAACCTATTCTTAACGGAGGTCCAGAGTACATGCAGAAATCTCAAATATTAACCAGAGTCATGCAGCCTCAAATTCAAAGTTTATTTCCAAGCGACAATTTATAGCATCAATTTTGCAAATAGTAAACATCGTTAGCGGTGACAGAACGAGGAGGAAGAGTCGGGGCTGTTCAGAGGAGCCAGTGGTTTAGTTTCGTAAAGGGCTTCTGGCTTTTTTTATTTAATGAAGTGCTTTGATTATTTCTGGTCAGCATGAGTTCGAGTTCGTATTTCGTCAACCCGGCGTTTTTCCCGACCTATCCTCATGCGGGGGAACAGTTTTATGCGACCCCTTCCGGCAGTTACGAACTATCATCGTGTGCTTTTAGCAAAAACCCGAAGACCTCCTCCTATTCATCAAGCTCCTCGCCGAGCCTAGTGGCGACGTCCAAGCCACCATGCACCCAACAGCTCGGCGCCGCCACTTTTTACGGCGGAGGCACGTTATCGAACTTTTCAACGACGGCAGGGTACGGCGACCACTCGACGACGTCGGCAGGTTACGGGTCCATGTCGCAGCCGATATCGCCAACGAGTGCGTGGGATTCGAGGATGGCCGCCACGTATAATTCAGCGTCGTGGGGCAGCACGGCGGCGGAGTTAGGGGACGGGAGCTACCGGGGTAGAGTGAGCGCACTGACTGCTGGTACGGGGTGTTTGGTATCAGCAGCAGCTGAACCTAACAACAATCATTGCTCGCAAGTGATGTCCCCCTGTAAATCTACCTCAGGTTATCCATGGATGCCCGTTTCAGGTGAGAAAAATATAAATTACCTTAAGATCATTTATTTTAATGTATCAATCATATAATTTTACTATATTTGCGTCATGATCATGTTTATTAGTTTAATTAATTGAAAAGTCAATTATAGGCGAATTTGTGTATGTAGAACAAAAATGGTCGTACTTAAGTAGTGTATGTCCAGAGGTTGTCTAATGGTTGGAAAATGACCGGACTTGCCCTTGATATTTAACTTCTTCGAAAGCCCTAGCTATGTCCACATTTTAGAAAGGTTTAGTTTATTATCTAGGGCCTACTTGAGAGAAACAGCATATAATTTTTCTGTTTTTTTAATCAACTTTTCTCTCTTGTTCATTTACCCGAATGAACCTATAATCAGGGATATGTGAGTTTAATCTATCAATCATTATTCTTACCAGTATATCGCTTTGAAATATCTGCTTATCCCCCAAACTGAGCGAAATTTCACTTACCAGCTGAAATTGATTTTGCGATTGATTTGGTATTATTAGGAGTACACAATTAATTAAACTTGATGTATTATGGTTCCTTTTCGTCTTTCAGTCAAATAGTACTCAAACATCATTCATGTCTTTTGTGTCTTGCACACTGACTGTTTCCGAGTCATAAATGCCTCGTACATGATCATTCATTATACAAATTAGGGACATGCAGTTTGTTTGGCATCAACACTTTTAGTGGTTATTACACGATAGGAAACAAAACTCGGAATAGTTTCGAAGTCACGCAAGCGATGATTTCCTGTAAACTAAAAATGAAAGTACCACGATGCTGAGATTGATTGGTCTGGAGTTATTGTCTTTCTAAAAAAAGGTGAAGAATACAAAGTGCTCTCTTTGAGGCTAGAAAGTAAAATATTTACGTTAATTTTTGCATCACAATATTCTCTAGCTCTTGCGAGGTGTATGTGAAGAATGCATTATTATTTACCGTTCTAAATTACTCTGGAAGTTATACAGTGTTTAATTTTGTGTTTTACTTGAATAATTAAAAAAAGAGTAAATTTATCTCGCACGCTGAATAGATGTTGAATGCAGCATAAAATTTGAGTCAATGCAGCATAGAATTTCAGTCATTGATAAATACTTGACAGTGTTTTGTATGGTTAAAAATAGCTGTGTGCTGTCGTCCCTCTCTCCCCCCCCCCCCCCATCCACCTATTTTTGTCTTGAAAATGATATTTAATTACCACAGCTAATTGAGGAAGAGTCCAGACATTGGATTAGTTATATTTGCGTTAAGTATTAAGGTTGTAGCATTTCCGAATCAAGGTTACAAACATACCCTGTAATTGGACACAGACGATAAGACAAGGTGAAGTGACACCATACTATATACTACTCGTCATTGAGAGACACATTAGCACCGTGACGCTAACGGTTTATGGCATCGTAAACCCAACAGTTAGAGTTATGTCAATCGGTCTGCCACGCGCGTGAATCAATTTTAAACGAAAATCTAGTTTATTTAAGGTCTTAGATATCAAAATTCATTGAAATCGAAATCAAAATATTCAGTGATATCCTCACAAATATTTGTTTGAACTAGTTGTTGTTATGGTTTAACAGTTCAGTAAGTAGAAGCATAAATATATTCAGTGTTAATACTAATGACGATAATTTTGATAACAACAGAGATAATGAAAAGTAGATGGTATAGTATAGTGTATGATATAGTAGTAGTAGTAGTAGTAGTAGTAGTAGTAGTAGTACCAGCAGCAGCAGTAGTAATTGTAGTAGTAATAGTAATAGTAGTATTGTTAGTGGCAGTAGTAGTAGTAGTAGTGGTAGTAGTGGTGATGATGATGGTGGTGGTAGTAGTAGTAGTGGTAGTAGTGGTGGTGATGGTGGTGGTGGTGGTGGTGGTGGTTGTAGTTGTAGTCGTAGTATAAGTAGTAGTAGCCACGTCGTTGTCGTCATCGTAGTAGTATTTTGTTTTATTTCACCTTCTAAATACACAATTGTTTTATTCAATTTTAATTCAATTTGTTTTCTTTAAATATTTTAATTGATATCATGTAATATTGCGGAGTATCAAATGATGAACTGTTTGATATTGCTAACTTTGATTCGCTACTTTTTAAGCGATATGAAGAACAGCATATCTTGTTAATTTATTCATTTATTTCATAAATGTTCAGCAGATTTATTTTATAAACGTTGAGCCTCAATAATGTCTCCATCTGCCCATATGAATCACGATGTCTTTTCATTTTAGATTCCAATCACTGGCAGTATACAGAAGGATTTGGATTTAGATATATATATATATTTGTTTAAATCTTTGTATATTCTAAGAAGGAAACCAGACTGGCAGACAACCCCTGGCAGTCCTTTATCTATTGTTATCGATCTACTCTAAATTTCCGGATTTCACTTTCCGGCTGGAACAACTGACAGAAGGCGCGAAGAAGTTGGCCGAATAAAACCAATTTTACTACTTGCTTTGCTTAAAACTTAGAATCTACATGTTTATTATGAATAAAGCTAAATCTATCATCGTACTAGGCAAGATTTTCAATATGAATAGGGCCATCAAGCATTACTGAATCTGCAAGCTAATCCACTGGTTGTGCTACCTGCATGAATAACACTTCATAACGATACCGAATATATTATCAATATTATGTGATAAAAGGAAATAGAATCACATTAGATACAGGCAAATCAGATTCTACGAATGACTTGGGTAGCGACTTTCAGTTAGATACATGTAGAAATCTTGATTTGTATATACCCCGTCATTACATTCTAACCTGTCTCGTATTTCTTAGTTTAAATGTTTAAGATTACCTGTCATTCGATTGAGCAAAAATAATAAATTTAACAAGTAGACAATTCAGCATCTATTACTTATTATCCACTCTAAATTTCCTCCCATGGTGATGTGTAATAATACATCTGTTACCCTTTTAGATCTTCATCCATTTCAGATTAATAAACATGCTGTTATTTATTATGTTCATTGAATAGTTGTGTGAAAAATCACCACAGTCATGTTGATGTAATATCAGGCTTTGTCTATCCTGCATATAAAGCAAAGTTTAAGTATGGTCTCCAAAATGTGAGAAATGAACAAGCCGTTCACAAATAAATTAATGGACCCACGTGGCTCGGTTTGGTATACTAATCGAAAGTGGCCCCTAATTAGAATATTGGTAATTCGGTTTGAGGGCTTTGGGTTATGCCCTTGATTAAACACGTTTGTGTTATTTTTTTTCCTTCAATTTAATGCAATTGACAGCTAACACGTGATCTGTTTGATACTTGTATCAAATTTATGATTTTTCAAATATACCAAAATATACCAAATATATCATCGTGATGATAACTCGAATTCAGACTCTCTCTCTCTCTCTCTCTCTCTCTCTCTCTCTCTTTGTCTCTCTCTCTTTGTCTCATTTACTCTCATTCCTTGCCTTTTTTCCTTGTCTCATGCACTCTTCCTCTTTTTCTCAATATTACCCTGTATAGGTAACATAATTATGTATTATTATCAATATCGGAGTAACTGTAGCAAACTTTTATTTTACGTTTATTTCGAATTTTGTTGAAGTTTTACCATGATAAATGCGCCAATATTAGTAGATTATCAGCATGATTTTTTTCCCCTCCGTATAACTGCGCAGCTGCTTCGCCGAGTCTTTACCCTTCCACTCTGCCTGCTCTAGCCGACGACTGTCCAGCGGTTAACCGTTGACTCTCCTTGCAAAGCGTGAGATAATTGTGTCTGCTCCATGAACCTTACCACTATCCCTGACACAAACCACAATTCATTCACAAAAACAGTTCACTCTACGCTCGGGACTACAGATAAAATGTCAAAACGGTGATATAATCATTTCATTTGGTTGCTTAGTTTCTCTGCTAAACAAATTGTGTAGTTTTTTTATAGTTTTCCGAATCGGATATTCAGCCCATTGCCACCACACGTTTCCCTTAGGGGAAAAATAGGAAAAAAGAAAACATGAATACATAGGCCTAATAAGCATGATTGGGATTTTTTTCGCTTGAGCGAAAATTCGACAACTTCCGTTATTCAATGTAATTATTTCAACACCTGTAGTTAGACAGATATCATGAAACGGTGTGATCCGTTGAAAAAATAAGACTGGCTTTCAAAAAAAGTCCGAGGAATCCTGAAAAGGGTTTATTGTTGTTTCTTTGTTTCTACGCGTCACCCTTTCCTTCCTTGCACTCTCCCCCGCCCTCCTGTCCCCCATCCCCACCCCTCTTTCTCTCTCGTTATATCTCTCCCTATCTCTCACTCGCCTCTCTCTCCCCCTTCTCTCCCTCTCTCTCTCTCTCTCTCCCACCCTCCCTTCCTCTTTCTTGCTGTCGTCCTCACTCCATTCCCCTTCCCCTCTCCCCTTCCCCTCTCCCCCTCCTCCTTGTCCATGTCATTTTCTTTAATAATAATATCTTATACTCTTTGATTCTCATTCAGTAAAGCCTGTTTTTGCGACCACCTGTATAGCAAGACCACCTGTTTATCATTATAATGACCTACTTTTGATATTTGTTTCTCTTCAAAAGTATTTCTCATTGAACATGTGCCAACTGTACAGAACGATCGACTGTTTGTAAAGATCTTACCTCACTTGACATGGCTTATAAACAGCCCTTACATGTATGTACAGGTTTCATTCAGTTATTTATCTTTCTTTCTCCCCGTTTTCGTCTCCCTTCCCCTTCCTTCTCTCGTAATACTTCTAATTTCACATTTTATAAGTAAATTAAGAGATAAAATTAATACTAGCCTGAATTTCAATCAGCAGATAATCCGAGTTCAGCGAGATATTTTTTGTGTATGATTCATTTCTTGAAAAGGGATCAAACTTGTAAATAAATTACGCAGGTAGTTTAACTTCATTGTTTCTGTTTGATGGCGATGGCTTTACCTGACTGCTAAGAAAGCATGTAATATTACATCTTCTCTGCCTGTTGAGCGTTTTTTATGACAATGTAGGCCTAGTATTTTAACCATTCCAATCATTTTCCGCAAAGCTGAGAACGTGTAAGTATCAGTAGTATATTAAACTACCAGCTATAGCTCTGTTGAATACTAATGTTAGTTTGTTTAGTAGTATTCGAGTAAAAAAAAACACATATAGTTTCACATGGACAAAGGCGTTTCCTCTATTTCGTCCATAACTTTAAAAAGCTCAAGTGAAGAGAAGCCCAGACTGTATTCCCTGTATTCCTCCTGAAAGAATAATAATTAAATGTTTTTAAAATCCACATGATTCGACTCAAGCAACTTACATTGAGAACCCCCGGTATGTTCCCCCGAATGAGCTTTATTTCTTGACAATCGTGTATCCAAATTATCAGCATTAACAGCCTTTAATATCATCGTTCATGTAAAATCGGAAGGAAATCAAGCACTGAAACTGACATTTTCGTTGAATATTGCTAATACAAAAAACGAAATCAGAGAAGTTACTGCAAATAGGCGATTTTCCGCAGCGAATCAAACACGATTTGAATTTTCTTGGTATGTTTGTTCCACTTATCTGTACCGTTAGCTCGAGACAAACAGGATATAAGTGAGAAATGAAAATGCAAGATAGACGTACATACGTTGTAATATATGTCATATGAGCAATTTTGGCTGGTAGCAGTGTCGATACATCTGCAGCGGTGCGGTGACAAATTACACCGGGGTCGGGTCGGGGCGCGTGGAGGCCACCAGACCCATTAGTGCGGCGGAGAAGGCCGTGGCCAGTCGCCGTAGCTGTAGCTTTCGGGACGTGATGAAATATTGAATGGGATTTTCTTTGTGACCTGAAGAAACTTTGGGGCGCGAAGGTTTCACAATCATCCCATATATCATGCCGATATGAGGAAGAGACGGGTCATAAGACCAACAAAGGAAAAAGGAAATAATAATTTCTTGTCAGATGGAGAAAAGGAAGAATTGAAGAATAAACTTGTGCATAGAGGAGGATGGTGGTGCTGATGATGATGGTGTCGGGGGGTAGTGATGGTGGTGGTAACGGCGACGGTTACGATGATGGTGATTACAATATAAAAAGGCACCAAACATTGAATTGTAATTGTTATTAAGACGGGAAAAAGGGGGAAGAAAATATGAGAGGAAATTAGTTCCCCGTCTCTGGTCTCAGACACATTCTCTAAACTTAATCCCCATTCTCGACCCAATTCCACCCCCCCCCCCATTCTTGACGCATCGCTTGACGCCACTCCTGTAATATATTACTTCCGATTCTTGCTTTGATTGCTCGATAAATCTGCTTTCCATATTTATTTATTTTTAGCATCATGGCATAATTTGTTTTCATAATAGCAACTGCTAGAGTTAAAATTTAAAAAAGCTGAATCCCATCCCCGTTCATTTTTGTTTCAATGTGACCCAAATGTATACAAAACCAACTCAGAATCAAGCTTTTATTCTTTGCCATAACCTTGATGAATGGTCGAAACAAAAGAGTTTTTGTGATGAAAGGATATGTATAGCTTACAAGTTGTTTCAAAAGGAGTGGGGAATATTTGAAGTGGTGTTTTCCTCCAGTGCTTTGTCTAGCCTCAATATCTAGCCTCAGAAAATAACAATATTGTCATAAAAGCATACGAATTCAAAGATGGTTTTGTTTATTTGTGTTTTTAATCTGAGAAAAGGCTTCACACTTTGTTTTTTTTAATCAAAATCAATGACAGTACTATACTAAACGATCTCACAATAAACAAATGTCATTTTGTGTTTTTAATATGAAGAAGGGTAATCGTTTTGCTCGGTAGTTTTGATATTCACAAATTGCGTTCAAGATCACAATTTCGAGATGCATTTAAAGAGAACTTTCATTCTGCCAAGAGACTTTGTCTGATGTGTTGGAACTTAAGTAATTCAATAATTAATATATCATAGTTTAATGCCATCAAAAGCAGGATAATGAAGAGAAATATCTCTTGTCCATATCATGAACTATGTAACTTTCCACAAGGATATATTATTTCAGACAGTATTATTCAATTTAAACGCGTTATATATTCTTATAATCTTACAATAGACAGTTAATTTGCTTATGCATTTGCTGGCAGTTAGTTAAATGTAGTGTAAAATTCCCATGTGAATTTATCCAAGGACAAAATAAATCGTATTATACTTATCAAGCGTTTAACATCAGCATTGCAGAAAGAGCATATACTTTAATTCTCTCTCATCCCAAATGACCCTATCTAGCTTGTAAACCTAATAATGATTAACAGAGAAGGACGAGTTCTAGTGAAAGGGTAATACAAGATTGTGAGTTTTCTTGGTTTTTTTTCATGCTCATATGTTAAAAGCTTAGAGGAGCAATGAAAAAGGATTACTCTCGATATTTTCTCATATTTCAAATAGGTTTACAATAGCTTACAACTCTGGTCCAATTTCTGAAGATACATTTGTTTCGTCAGATATAACAATAATAAGATTAGGTTTAGTTAGGTAGAGTGTTCGGTCCTTGGCTGAAGTTAGCAGTTCGATTTATAGCGCATAATGTTAACCGCGGAGCAATTGTCAATCAAGGATGTGTCGAACTCGAAGAAATTCTGGCACTTGCATGTGCGTAGTCCCATACCAATGTTAGTGTGCATGGCATGCTTACATCCTGCATTTGAAACAAATCAAAATGACAGACTATATCAGATTAACATTTGTTAGTGTTTTTAAAAATTTCCTGTTTCCAAAGAAAATTATGACATAATTACATGTATGTTATTGCCCCTGTGAATAGAATCAATCGTCTAGTTTACAAGGTATTTTTTTTATAAAGCAATTCGTTTGTGGTGACTATAGCATACTAAATTGTTATTTGATTTCAAAAAGTAAACTGTATTACAAAAAGCAGAATAACATTCTTTATCGATTTCATGTACAAAACAAAGTAAACATTTCGAGAGGCAAATTTGAGATCAAATTAATCAAAAATAAAGACGCGTGCAAGTTGTGATTTTTGTCTACATTTTTTCTTAATATATTCTTTACCCTATCTTTCGTTAAATGTCGTCAATACTGGACATGTACACCTGGTGTAATTTCATTTGTCAAAATAGAATTAAACTTCTTGTTTTTGATGTGCGCTTCTCATGAAGTTCCATTTCGAAGTAAAGTTCCGTGTATATCCTCAAATGTATTTTGTTTGAGGAAGAAATATAATTCTAAAGAAAGAATTGCGATGTTCTTTGGTACAGTTATTTCAGATCGAACTGAAAGGTTGGAAAGTGACTTAATACTACCAAAACTCGGCTGAGGATGTTTGATTCCCTGTTTTAAGAAATATATTTCGGTATGTACCTCACTTTGCCTCAAACTCTGATGTGCGATCTTATACAATGGCGGGACATCACAGACGAGAGGAGGAGCTATGTTTGTGTTTGAAGACAAATCGTGCGTGGCTAGTAATTATTTATTCTTACACGTTGAGGCCATCTTTCTTATCCTGAATTGACATGGGAAAGAATGCTGCTACGTTTCCCTCCATCGTCTTCATAACAAGTGCGAGACTAGTACCTTTACTGTGGCAGATTAGTCTTGAAAAAAAGTTATCAAATAAAGTGGTAGATGTATACTGCTACAACTACAACTACCACTACTACTAATTAAAAAAAAATACTTTTACTACTACTAATACTACTACTATTACTACTACTAATAATGTTAATGATAATAATAATAATAATGATAATAATAATACTACAATTATTACTACTACTGCCACTTCTTCTGAAAAAGAGAAACACTGAATCTGATGAAGTTTATAACCTTGTATCGGTCCCTGACTCCACGCTCATGTCGAGATCATTGAACCAATTTGCCAATGTTATCTTAATACTGAAAAAGTAATTCATTCCCGACTTATTGATGAAGACACAAAGAAAATTCTTGCATTGGCATGATAAAGCTTACATAAGCCTATAATGTATAGTAGTCATTTCAGCTTTAAAACATGGAAGAAAGTGATGATAGAAATGTTGATTATCTTGATATACGTTAACGTGATGGTGATGATGGTGATGGTGATGATGATGATGATGATGATGATGATGGTGATGGTGATTGTGTTGATGATAGTAAAAAGGCTTTTCTTTTTCAAATATGTGAAAGATATGTGAAAGTAGATATGTGAAAGTACTGTAATTCTGAATAATTCTGAATAATGATCCCAATATCTTCCACACTATCTTCGTAGCCAAACATTACTCTAACTTAATCCACCTGGAACGAATGTTAGTATTTATCCCGCTAAATCCCTTTTAGAGCCCTTTTCACACCCCTTTAGCGTTAACTTCATCCCCCGACTTTATCGGTTTATCCACATACATGTACCACTGTCTCTTTACCATTCTGCCTAATGCGTGCATGAGCGACTTGTATCAAAGTACCTAAATATCTGGAAAAAGTTTTAATCTTAAATAGAAAAGACCAACTCAGAAGGAATTGGTTTATAGGATTATACGCTACACAACCACTTCATAAAATAGCTCAGTAGGATTTTGTGATTTATCTTTGTCTAGAATACATTAACAAGACACTACGCTTCTTTTAACAAAATGAATCAGTTAATAGGTTCCACAAAATGTGCTTTTTTTTGTATTTATCTTGGCATCCCATTTGTTAACATTCTCCATTCTACTGTTAAGCTTAAATATAACTCTTCATGAAAAAATAACACTGTATAAATGGGTGATACAGTCATGTACAGTATTTATTTGCCTTGAGAGGAAGATCCAACGTTCCTTTTTCGAATCAATTATAGGAAACACAGATACGTGCTGCCTGTAATTATTTTCTATTTTTGTTAAGCTGACAAATCCTAAGTTCACATTCTTGTATTTTCCGGCAACACAGATATTTTCGGATGTTGACCGAAGTTCATTGAAATGTTACCAACAATTACATGTTATTTATTGATGGCAACAATGGTGGGAAAAGGTTCTGTTATGATATATTGGGGGCTGATACATGTTAATTTCAATAGTTACTCAATTGTGTGCTGTCCGTTAAGCTGAAGTGTTAACCAATAGTGTTGTATATATATATATATATATATATATATATATTGACTAATTAGCCATGCACTGTTGATAATAAAAACATGAGCTTTTCCTCTTATGTACTTTTATTTACTTTTTTGAAGTATCTATACAATAATATTGTTTATACTATTACTTCCATTGATAATAATCAGGAATATTAATGCAGTGATATTGAAACATAAAAATATCGTAATTATAATGGTGATGATGATGGTAATAATAATACATACTAATAATGATGATAAGATTGAATATAACAAGATTGATAATTATGATAAATAACAACACCATGAACAACTTCAACAACAAACCAGAAAGATCGTTGCTAAAGAAGTTCATAATGGCAGTGTTTGTTTATTGAAAAAACATAACAGTCTAAATGAAACAAGGAAATGTAATGATACATATCAAAATAATGTAAAATATGTATGAATAATAAATACATTAATTCAGAAATAGCATCGCAAGTGATTAGATCAATTATTTTACGAGAATTATGAGCAAATGATAGATGTAGACATAACGTGATGGATTCAACTTTATGTACATGTAGATAAAGTTTGGCTTACCATAATCATCCCAGCATTGCGCGTGTTTGTATGGTAGCGCGACCAGACTTGCTCCGGGTATTATTTCATCAGCAAGTAGCGGTTTCAAATCGGGTCCAGGTTAGGTTTAGGGCCGGGGTTTGGGTTAGGAAAAGTGTTTGTTCCAGTGATGATGTTACAGAATCAGTTAGTGCAGAAAATTGACCGCGGAGGAACTGTTTTATTTCGTAGGACTGAAAATAACTATATCAAACTTCGAATTATGACTATTTTCTAAATTTAAGGTTTGATATTTATATAATTACATTGGCACGGCCATCGACCTTAATCTTGATTTTCAGCTCATTTATTAATACTAGGATCAATGTATCGAATGCAAACGTCAATATGAGCCACTTTCTTATGCCTGCTGATAAAATAAACAAAATGGGGTTGTTGAAGTTTCTGGTAAAGAAAAAAATGAAAAGAATGTATTTACAACATCGATTGGCCTATTATTGCAATTATGAAGTACATTTTTTCAATATATTAGCGATGTTCATATGATTGCAAAATGTTTTCATAATGTATATTATTATGATTGTACTGTAAAAATATTTACTGAATAAACAGATTTTATTTTAGACTTTTATATAACTCTTTTGAAAATAAGTTTAATCACCAGAGCCTCACCACACATATAGGAAAAGACTAGTTTATTCCCCCCCTCATTTTGTATATGTCCAACCAATGTATACTATTGTACAAGATTACATTATTCGATATTTGCTCGTCCTCTTTATTCCATTTATCAGTGGTGATAAGGCATGGCCTTGTCTGTATCTATATCTATATCTATATATATTATTTAGGCCTATATGGAAAGGTAAACACAGGAGATGATTTGTGGGGACCATGAACAAACATCTTGATTTCTCATAATTACATTAATAAGATTAACATTTGAAAAATGAATACAAACAAGCATAGTCATTACGAATGTACAGTGAATAATTATGTGAATAGTTCGTTGCCAAAAAACTTGCCGATCACTGTTTAAAAATATTTCTTAACAGTAATACAAATTGATAATCCCATTTTACACCCTTTTCCAGTTTCTCTATTATTTGATAATTCAAATACTTTGACTGCCAAAATCGTAAAAGCACACCTTCTCTCAACATGTCTTATAATAGTGAATTTGTAATTATATATTCATATATATGAATAATCTAATTTAATTTTTCGACAACACACATTCTAATGTTTATCTCATATATTCTTTTGTATCATTCATTGCAGGTCCGAATGTTGGTCTTGAAGTCGGCAGGAAAAGGTGTCGGCAGACTTACACCCGCTACCAGACACTCGAACTTGAGAAAGAGTTTCACTTCAACCGCTATCTGACACGAAGAAGACGAATCGAACTCAGTCATCTCCTCGGATTGACAGAACGACAGATCAAGATCTGGTTCCAGAACAGACGGATGAAATACAAGAAAGAGAGCAAGAACAAGGAGGAAGGAGGATCGGGGGAAGGGGAAGGAGAAAACGAGAGCGAATCGACGGGTACGGAGAACGCTCAGCCTCAGAGCGCCGTACACGGCGTGACGATACTGGAAAAACCGTCGTCGTTAGTACTACACGTAGATGATACCGTGGGACTAAACGCTGTACGGCATTCATGAAAAGGTTGATTAGTTGAAGAAAAAGGACTGTATTTAAACAAAACATATTTGTTCCTTGACATCAGTTGATAATTTATAAAAACAAATAGTCAGGGGATTGATTGAAGAGTTTATGTGGAACCCTAGGGTATTATCATATCATATTGTGACGTTATTGTGTGTGTGTGTTTGTCACCTGGTTGTAAATAGTATTAAAACAAACTGGATGTGTAAATTATGTATATAATCTCTGGACTTCATGTGTATAGAGATAGAAACAGTCTTGGAATGTTGACATAGTTCAAAGGTATGCTGAAGCACAGTGGTGTCATCACACATCACGCGGGCGCCGGACAGCCAATGGGAACGGCCCGATTCACTCACTCTATTCGCTGGTCTCCTTCAGTCACGTGACGTACTCACCTCAGATATTTACACGCATGCTATTTTATTTGTTGATTTTGTTGTTGTTTTATTACCATGCCCCACAATTTTCACAGTACTACGTAATATAATGTGCTGCACTAATTGATCCACCGATGTACATGTATATAATTACACGGAAGTATAATTTTCAGGGGTATATTTTGCCGAGAATGATTTTTAAATGATGAAGAATGGCCTGAAATGCTTTACTCAGGTGGCAACATGTGAATAGCCACATTCATATCAACAGTAAAGACATATTATAAGTGCAAGAACCAACAAAGCAACGAAATGCTTCAGGAATATCTGTGTTTGGGACAAAGGTTATTCAAAGTGATGATATTCATCATGTTCATGTTTAATTAAAAGCTTAACTGCGTTTCATTTTGTAAGAAAGTACTAACATCAAGGAGAAAAAAACGCATTTGGGGTCAGGAACTCGCGGGAAAATCACTTTCATATCTCTATTGCTAAATTTCCCACTTTCAATCAGAAAAAAAAAAGTGTTAGACAGACATGATATTTGAACAGGGGGTAATTTCACACGGGAAATTAAATCCTTGTTCGTTAAAGGAACTAAAGGGCTTTAATTAGTAAATCTGGAAATATTATATGGAAATCCTGCTGTTTAGTGTAAATTATTATGTTATTGAGGATGAACGTAGAATCTCCCTATAATTTCATCGTACTTTGTTTGAATGTCGCTCAATAAGAAAAAATATAAACATTCCATAATGTTACCAACCTATATGGTCACAACATTCCAAAGGTTTATTGCAAACAGAATTGTCATCATTTTTGTCGAAATTGTTTGATTTTCTCCTCTACAAATAATTGTATACAGAAATATAGTAGGTATTGGTTAATTTTGCATCGTGTCTTTTTGATATCATAGAAGACTTTTAATTCTAAGAGCTCTATCTGACCTCACGACAAATGAATCTGATGTTGAAGATTTCCGTTTATCAAAACAAATTTTTTTTACACAAATTATTGTAATTATCAGCAATTTGTAGACCCTAAAAAGAGCTCTATTACGTGTGTCTTGTTAGATTTTGATTCATGATAGTTCCCCCTCATATTTTCATCTCCAAATCAAACTAATTATTGTTCTATTACTATTGACTTATTACCTCACTACCAAATTATTTTCATTACTATTACCTTATTTCCTGAAGTATCTATTATTTTGTTTTAAAGTGTTATACTTTGATACCCTTAATGTCCTTTTCAATATCATTCATTCTCTTCCATATTTGAAAACAACCTTTCCACCTTCTTTTTTTATTAGTGCCGAGATAAAAACCTAATTGTTCCTACCTGTCAATATCTTGAATTTGTACATGATTTTTTTAGCCCCGAAATAAGGTAGCTTAATGTTTCCTGTGATTTGTACTAAATGACATGTTAGGAGCATTAGATAGCAATTTTGAAGATGTACCTGCTGATTAAGACTCTGATAACCCAGGTGTACTCTATTGTTTCAGGAAATTCCAACGTTGATAGTTTGCTTGAAGGAAACTGTGGTAACTCTAGTAGTGCACTCTGTATAGTGTTCAGAATGCGAACACCAAACGTTGCTTGTGTACATAACAACCCAGATACCCATAAAACTATTAGATCAGAAAAAGACAAAAAGTAATTACATATCTGTTTGTATTTGGCTATTGTTAGTACAAGCATGCAGCAGCGATGGCCAATATACATCCATTTTGACAAATTATGCCTTGTTTAACTTAACTTGAACTCGAGCTTGTAAAAAAAAGTATGATGGGTTGTGTTCCAAAGGGAACAAGATGTTTCAACAGATGTGCAAAATGGCCATCCTCCAGGGATGATTTCAAATCGAACATTGCCAAAAATGCAAATGACTAACCGTGCATTTCATTTCATTCGAGATTTTAGAGGGTTTTTCCGAAACGATGCAATTTGAGGTTGATATTGTTTGTTCGCAGACGATGTCGCCGCTATTTAGCGCGCGCTAAACGGTTTCGCGCCATTGCGCATATGATTAACAGTTACAATGTAGCGATATATGTTTCTTATTATGGATTCATGCCCGCCGTCTGGCATACGCAAATTCAGCTATGGTGGAGTACAGACGAGGGTAGGGCCCTTAAATGAAACTTGATTGATGATGTCGATTTCTGAAGAATAGATCACGGTAATTGACCGAGAAAAAGGAGGGCGAGCATGCAGAAAAGCCCCATATCTCACGCCTCAATGCGTGATAAATCTCCGCCTGAATCAGTGCCGGGGTACCGCGACGGAGACGAGGCGGGTTGATTGGATATATTATTGGGATGCGCTCGATTTGTTTCTGTTAACCACGTATGTGTATTCAATGCTCTCCAACCCCTCCCCTAATCTCCCCAGGCTCCCTCTAATATATATATACATCTATGCCTTAATTTCTTAACAACATATATCTTAATGACGAAGGTCCATGTTGGTATGTTTACAGAGCATCGCTGGTCGGTGAACATCTGAACGAGAAATTATTAATTGCTGTAGCTGATGTCATTTTTCAAAGGTAGAAATTATAAATGATGAAATTAACTAGGACGAAAGTCAAAGCAAGCTGGCCGGGCTGAATCAAATCCTCAGGGTGTTTAAACAGTCCTATCGTACTGGACTAAAGGGGTTAATCGAAATGAAACAATGGTAATGAAAATGAATTGAAGACCACTCAAACATACAAGCACGTATAATTGCAGCGCTCCAGGCCTACCTCTCACAATGACATCATCATCTGGTGTTTATGATTTATTTATCGTTCTCCTCCATTTAACAAAATATTTAGGACATCTTGATGTGAAACAAGAATATTTAAAAAAATTGCACTCTCCCATCTAACATTATTTTAGGTATAGACATCTGTTCAATGAACATGCACACAAATCAAAAAGAAATTTAAGACAGTAGCTATACGATAGATATACCCGGGACTTTATACATAGACGTATATTCGTGAAATTAAAGCAGTCAAGTTTTTATAATTGATATTTTACAGAATTATGGTGAACAAAACCGAGCCACCCAAAATGTCATTTTTATTTCATTGTTATTTATTTCAGAGTAGCAAGTTTCTGAATACACCCATAACGAGATCTTGTCAACCTCAAACGATTGGCACATTACATTGTGTGTGCTTTTGTTGAATTTTTGATAATTATATTATTCAATTGCCGTGATTTCACCCGAATAATATCATCAAAAATATTTGTCCGTCATTTTTTTCTGGCCTAAATGTTCTGGTTTTCAAAAACAAAGATGATTTATGTTAAGCGTTTCTCCAATTATGTTACCCATTTACTCAAAACTAAAATATCGAGAGGTAAAGTTATTGATATACACTGAGACTTAAAAAGTGAAATTATTATACTGCATGTGACTCCATTGTGATGGTTTTCACTGAGCTATAAAGGTGCAAATATTTGTGAAATTTTTATTATGAATGTCTATGTGTGATATGTGGATATATTGCTTTAAGAACAATAAAAAGGAAAACGAAAACAATATTTTGAATTAACCATTTCATTTGTATATTTTCTCGAGTCTATACCGTTTGTAATGCCATGGATGTGGATGGCTTATACGGAGATATTATACTAGCAGGTCATTATATTAGATCTTTATAGGTATCATTGACAATTCAAAAGCCTTATATTAACATATTAACACTAAATTTGTGATATTTGGTTTGGTTTAATTTATTTTCTTCTACATCCCATATAAGTATAAACAATTTTTGGTAACATAACAATATAAAAAGTATTACGATGATGATAATAATGATGATTGTATGAAATATATAGTTAAAGGGATGAAAGACTATTATGACAAAGACTAAAAAGTTGACATCGAAATTTGATGAGAGATGAGAGAGGGAGGGAGAGAGAGAGAGAGAGAGAGAGAGAGAGAGAGAGAGAGAGAGAGAGAGAAAGAAACTAAAAATAAAAGGTAACGTGGAAGGAATAATGATAGATAAATTAACATAACATTAGACATAAACTTTTGTAGCTTTTTAGATTCTAAATTCCCAGTTACAGTAAAATGGTAAACATCTGTACAAAATCTAGTAAAAATAAACTGTGTCAATAGAGTCTGGGAGAGTGGGGACAAATCCCATTTAGTCTAGATTATCCGGGATTGGATTAAACAGTTCTCTAATGTGGGCGAGATGGGATGAGGGGGAGGGGGCTCCACTGAGCCTACCATATAGGAGCCAGACTAGGCTGTTATCAGTCACTGCCCCTGCCCTTGTCCCCTCCAACCCCGCCCATTGTTTAAAAAAAAATAAAGCCGACTTTTGGAGGGGATCAGTAGCCAAAGACCCATTAACGGATTAAAGCTTACAAAAGATGAGTAGCTGGTCGGTTCTTGTTTTCTTCCATTCCTATTGAATTAATCCTCGTATTCTTGTCGACATGAAATTAGCTGACAGGATTTTTATCTCCATAACAGTCTCTGCTATCAAAAGCAGGGTCGATATCTAGAGTTCCTAGAAAGAAAGAAAAAGAAGAAGAAAAAAAAGAACGCGAATTGAATGTTTCATATAGGGTATATACAGTAACGCTTACCGTTATATCTTGTTTGTAAGTTGATGTAAACAAACTTTGCGTGGTGCATTGCCATTTTTGTTTCAATTCATTAAAAAACAATATTTTTATTTGAAAAAAAGAAAGAAAACAAATCGTATTTAATATTAAGTTTATTTCTTCTTCAATAATGTTGATTTCGATCATTTTCGTTATAAGTGATAAAATGTTGGTTTCTAAAAAAGAAAAAAAGATATATGTTTACTAAGGATGGGAAGTATTATTGGCTTAATTGCCTCACAAAATTGTATAATTTCCGTGATCATGGTACTTAGACTTTCCAAATATAATCAGTCATTATGACGTGACAACGAGTGGAAACTGTGAATAATGGACATTGTACTTGATGGAGGGAAGGTTTATTTTGAATTAAAGCGGGGAGAGAAACTTCCGACTCCACCGTGGACCCTACATCATTTCCTTTTCCTGTTTATATTTTTTCCCCTTTCGGGATGCACACGTATCTCTATTTCTCACGCATGGAGGCTTCTTTCTCTTTATATAGAGACAGTGTGATAAATGAGCCGCAATCAGTTATGAACGTCTAACTATAGATTCAGGATTTTTTTTTTCTTTTCATTTTGGGGGTCATGTGACACTGAACTGAATTTGATCTGCTAACCTTGTATATTGGAGAGGAACCGAGAAAAGTAGAGAGAGGGGACAGGTGAACTTTATAGAATATATTATAGACCTATATAGAGATTAGAAATATAGAGACATGATAGACAGAATGAACAAGGCAATGCGTGAAGGGAAGGAGGAGGAGGAGGAAGAGAAGGAGGAGGAGGAGGAGGAGGCGGAGGAGGAGGAGGGGGAGGAGGAGGGGGAGGAGGATACTTGAAGAAGAAGGTTTACGAACTAAATGAGATGAGCAGCATACAGTGAGGTGGTGGTGATGATGATGATGATGAGGAGGAGGAAGAAGAGAAGGAGAATGACGATGATCATGATGACAACAATGACGACAATGAAGTTGTAGACGTAAAGAGAATTGAGAAGACGTTAGTTATTGCAATCAAATGTAGAAAGAACTATGATTGTGGTTGTCATTACGGTTGATATGATCATGATTATAGAAAGTGAATGATTGTGATCATAATCAGAGAAAGAGAATGGTGATCATGGTCATGCCGAATAATAGAAACGTTTCCATCGGCAATATTATGATTAGTGGTCACTTTGATGAAATTGAGGAATCACAATTTATCCCACAAAAGATCTGCATAGAACAGTAAAACAACACATCCCTGCGTAGAAGTCACAACAGATAATAATAATTTATACTGAACATGCCGACATGATCATGTTGACAGCGACAAGCCTAATTAATAAAAAACAATGTATTTCACGATGTCCATGAGTCATTATTCCGGAATAGCATTGTTTTGCTCTGGCACTGAATACAAAAGGTAACCGTGACCCTAATTTCAACACATACATCCACTACCTGTACGGGTTTGTACGAGCCAGGGTCGGAGCGCACTGGCGAACGGTGAGGGGGTCAACCCCGACCCTCCCCATCTCTAAAAAAAATCTAGCAAACATGGTCCCTTTATTTTGTTCCCCAGTTCAAATAATTGTGCTCCCCCTTTTAAAAGAGATATTTCGAAATTGATGACCCCCCCCCCTCCATCTTTTACAAAACCCTGGATCCGCCTCTGTTTAAATATTCCTCTTTCAGTTTGTAGTTGTTTCGTTAAATATACCTTCACTTCATTTATTGCGTTTTATTCTATCCTATTTCGAAAAAGGTCCAGTATAATTTGTGCTCATTTTTAAAAGTGCGCTTACACACATTTGTGTATGCATGGTCACATCTAATGTATCGCACCTAAACAATACATTTTTAAATCCAGAAGAAATACTAGAGGATTTTTTTTATTTTGGGCATATGCTCTTTTGTAGTTGAATATAAATTGTTTTGATATCAGGAGCTGAAAATGTCAAATGTTCAATCTAATTCAAGTATTTTCCAATTGATTTTGTTCTTAATGCATGTGTATTTTCTTTCTAACTAGTCTGCTAAAATAAGTAAAATATGACTGTATAGAATATCTGATAATGAAGACACACTAAAGCATCTCTTATGAGAGTTTTCATTTCAGATTTATTTTCGTTTCCAGAATGATGCCCTTTATATCCTTCAAACTAAATTTATAACGTCATACCTTTTTCCCCCCGTTTTTTTTTATATTTAAGAGGTCAAGCAAACAATCGTTTTTAATTAACTTTCAGATATGCTATGAAGCTTTAAAGGAATTTTTAAATTCTCTTTCAGTATCTATTCGAAAATGTAAGTTGATATTACAAAGTCACTTTCATTTTAGACACGTTTTGGGGAACTTTGACATAGTGCCTTATCATGAAATCAATATCATTCACAGAATCTTGTGACCGGCATCTTCCGCAAAAGCTCTTTGTTAGTATAGTTTTTACATTTTGTTCATTAGAATATACGCTATTGTTTGTTGCGTTTACCACCACTACCAACAGCAACAACGACAATAAAAACACGCATGTATTATGATGTATTTACAAAATACTATATAAACAAACTTACACCGAAAAAAAAGACGGCATAGGACAAAATGATATATCAAATCGAAACGGGAAATAGCCAGAGCCAGGCCCTAGATTATTGTTGTGGTATGAATATTTATATTGATTGAAACACGAAATAAACAATTAATTATAATATGCCTTAATTGGTTATCATACGAATCATCTTGTAGAGTAAAATTCATACAGCAGTAATACACTGGATCATGGTTCGATTAATGACTTTGGCAGTTACTTAATCCCTGCATAGTGTCTAACTATACAAAAAGCTTCGTATTGTATTAAAAGTATGAATTAATGAACGCGACTTTTCTTTCTTTTTTCAAGTAGGTAATGATGTGACTTACCTTGAACAAGTTAAAGTAAAATATGACTTTGAAATTACTTAAAATAAGGACCTTCCTAAAATCAATATGTATATCCAATTTTAGTAATTCGTTCTCATTATTATTTCAATCACATGTATGTATACCATGCGAAAACTCCTCACCAGTTTAGTGTTGAATCACAGGAGAAATAAAATGGCAAAATGAACAAGAAAAGAAAAATTTCATGACAAGACGCGAATTCTACCATCCAATATACTTTCCCTTTCTTACTGTAATAATCATGATTGCTCTCATCCATTATCCATTTTGATTCAGTAGTATAGAATCATCACAATTATAGGCCTATATCGAACTGATTTCAATTCATGTTTGGATTTATTCCGTATAAATGGATTGCGCAGCTGAATAGTTAATCTCACATTTTGCAGTCTGTACCGCATAATCATGATTTGAATGTGCTGGTGCTCATCATGATAGCCCTAAACATGTGCCATTAAAAGATATTTGATGGTCATCAGATAATTGATAGTTTTCTGCAGTATTCACCAATAACTCCTGCTTGAATAGGTGACACACCGGCTAAGGAGAATAATCTTTAGACCGTCATTGGGTAAATGTATATTTAAATCGTGTAAAACTTGAGGTAAATCGTGTTTTATAGGGATGTGAAACATCAAGCGATTAGTACCAAGCTTCAGGGAATTCCAACCAAAAACAAATAGAAAAAGCCTCCAAAAAAGGGGTATCATTGGCAAAAAGAAACCATAGCCCTTTTCAGCTCAGATTCGATAGTCTTTTCAAGTAGCCGTTTGAAGGGGAAAGCTGAATAGAGCGAAGGAGAATAGAGCGGGCTCAGATTATAGGATTTGCTTTCAAACTTGAATAATTTTTGCTTGGGCGCGATTACGCCAGGCGGCCGGCGGCGCTGCATGGGTGGCGAACACAATGGCGGGCTCTCCAGAGAGAGGGGTTGCCATTTTGCCTTTCAACGAGCCTGCTCCGAGAGAAAGGGTGCGGAGTTTGGAACATTTACAGATGAGACACTTAGGAGCCCCCGCTTGGATTGATACTTAAATAAGCGGCACTAATCCATGATGACTTAATCAAAGATACCACAATGAAACCGAACAGTGCTTGACGAAGGGCAAAATATGCCCATAGAATTTATTTATAGTGGGCTATGATGTACCCCCGTCCCCCCGCCAGCAAATACATTGATATATATCCATTCACGAGTTCCTCTCTTCATTTGTTTACCACATTTTCTTCTTCCCCAGCCCTCCCCTTATATTTGCCTTATCCTGTTCTAGATCTTTTGGTGGTAGCGAAATGTTGCATTTAGAGAAAAAATGGACGAAATTTAAAAACAATATTTTCCTCACCTAGATGCAAAAATTCCTAGATTTTCTATGAAATATAAAGCATCTGTTCAGAGTCATAAAGACTTTAACCTGTTTTGAATTATATGAGTTAACACACCTCTGGCTCCAAACAGACGGAACGATA
>NW_022145612.1:37741906-37884406 GCF_000002235.5 Strongylocentrotus purpuratus | reverse complement strand
ATTGATTGATTTAATTGATTTATGTCCATAGAAAACACTGAACTTGCAGACCAAGGGGCTGAAACTGTTCAATTTAAGCTAAACATTCAGGATACATGCAAATCAAGATACAAATCAAGAAGTAATAATTATCAATCATTACGTCGAAATCAAAAGTACAACTTGTCACTTAAATCATTAAACTTACATAGTATATCAATCATAATATAATAAAGATGAATGAAATTCTCGAATATTACATTTACATTTTTTGAAATATCTATTTATTTCAAGTTACCAGAAGTAAGAGGGAAAAGGAGACTGGGGCGTAGAAGAGAGAGAGAGAGAGAGAGAGATATAGGGAACAGTGGTTCTCAATAAGTTTAATTTAAATTCTACCCACCCCTGATTATGTATTGCAGGTATTGCCTCATTCGTGAATGTTTATACTAAAATACAGTCATAATTCATGTATGCATACACATCGAGTAGGCCTTGTCACTGTTATTGGCTTCACAATCCAATTTCAATGGTCACTATTACACCATTATCCATTGTCAGGGAATCCATTTGAATACACGAAAGTTTCCATCCGAGTTCAGAGCCGGGTTTTGATTTGCCATCAATTTATAACCCCCATTGACTTGCTATTACTTTAAAGAAGTTGACATTGTATACAATATAGTTGTATACCAGAAACCCACACTGTCACGTGTTCACCAGCTCTATTGACGTTATGAATAAATGAGCAGATTAATGGGAAATCGAAAACGATTCCGTAATAAAACAGAAAATGAATACAAATTCATATTACATACACGAGACTTGTAAATCACCTCCTTGTACAGGCTAATGTGAGGATGGGGTTTCGATGAAATGAAAAGAGTGAATGGGTAGAAACGCTAATAAAGGTAAGTACCAGGCGAGTATTTCTATTCTCGACCTTACCAAAAGCCCTTATGAGCTATTATTACATATATGTATTTGCCTTTGCTTTCAGTCAAGTGCTCTCAATAACTATGCACGCGAAAGAGAACTTGTCCAAAATGATATTAATAAGTTGTTGGACGAAAATGGTTTGAAAAGCTTTTGTTTAATAATGAAAGTAATCCAATTTAATTAATTATAGTTAGTTCATAGCGATATTCGCGTATACGTCCTCATCAGCTTCAGATTGAAATGCAGGACTTGAAGCTCGAGATACTGTCTTGAAAGCTCGTGCTTGGCGCATGCGCACTTCAGCCGGATTGGGCGCGCGGTTTCAATCTTTATGTTTCCCGTGCTCCAGGCCCGCAGGTAATACCGAATGCCCGGCACACGTAAGAACACGCAAATCAATGCACGCTGCTGGACGAAAACGTAAACAAACAACAGGAAATGGCTGGTCACCATGGTCGTCGTGCATACCGGGATCGAGATTTCATCTCGGGCTAATGAAAACGGGAAGTAAAATGGCGGATATTTCTAAATTATCTGGCTATTTTGCGAACTAGCCAAAGATTTTTGGGGCAATCAGCTCATGAGCTAGAACTCGGGCTAATTGAGTCTTTATTAATAATATGATTGCAGGGCCCTCAGGGGAACAGTATGAATACTGATGAGGCTACCCTGGGTAAACAAGATATTTATTATTATTATTATTATTATTATGTACAAACTAGTTCGAGATTTCAATCTAGTTTTCTAGTTCGAGCTAATGAGGACGCAATTTTTCACAGGTCATTTTTTTTTAAGCGCAGCGGCTAGTTTTGCGGCGGTTGACCGCGTCATATCTGAACTAGCCGTTTATTGTATAGATGCTACGCAAACAAACGCAAACTACGCTTGTGCTCTTGGGTGGAGAGAACCAATGTAGATCAAATGCGTTGCGTATTAGTGGTTTACCTATTAGACATTATTGTCGGAGATCAAATCAACGACCTTTGTATTTCCAGCCATGTGCTTTACACCACTCGGCTACTTAATCTCTTATCGACTTTTATGTAAAATGAGAATGGCTTGAAATCAACTTTTGAGCATTATTTTGAAGGAATCTAAATTTATTGTACACAAGGTGCTTGTAGCAAGATGACATGAAAATGTGGGTGAATCTTGCTGGATGAGTGTGAAGAAAGGGCGAGGCGAAGCTGAATCACTCTCTTGGGCAAAGTATGCCGCTAAATATGAATGTCAGAAGAAAGAGGGCGAAAAAGAAGGTAGATTGAGAGACAGAGAGGGCGGGAAAGGGGGTTATAAGAGTTGACATTTAATGTTACATTTTAGCCGAATACATCACGACACCCCGGGGCAAAATATGAGCATCAATTACTGAAAGAGATGTTGCAGTTGTAAGAAAAACACGGAGAATTGTGTCAATTTGTTATGACTCAATTCAACTGAGTCTTGAAGTTATTACAGTTCTATGAACACGATGAACAGTGATGAATCTAAGTGTGGAATGTCATTCGTCATTTTATTCGTTCACTGTTTCCCTCATTTTCATCAAAACGAAACTTTTGAAACATATTTATTGCTGTTTCATTATAGACTTTTCCTCCAATCTCTTTTTATCACACTGTTCATTTGAAAAAAAAACCGACTTTCAAATTCGTACAGAAAAAAGTGTCATTCCAATACGCAGTGCACATCCTGAAATAAATACCATGAATGTATTTTGTTCCGATATGTTGTCTTCTTTAGCCAAAACACGTGCTTGAGTTTATCTCTCTTTGAGATCATTATTCCTCCTTATATCGTCATAATGTGTTAAAATTATCGGTCTTCTACATTATCACTTATTAATTGGAATCATAATCATATCAAATTGTATTGCACTCATTCATTCACATCCATCCATTAATGCGTGCATTCATTCATTTGTTTTGTCATATGTCACAACACAATAGTATATAGCAAAAGTCCTCCAAATTAGTATTACTAGAAATACATTTATATAAGTATAGTAGTAGCAGAAGAAGTAGTAGTTTTAATAGTAGTAGAAAGGTAGAACAAGTAGTATAAGTAGAAGTAATGGCAATAGTAGTAGTTGTAGTATAAGTAGTAGAAGTAGTGGTAGCAGCAGCAGTAGTAGTAGTAGAAGCAGCAGTTACTGTAGTAGTAGTATATAGTAGTAGTAGTAGTAGTAGTAGTAGTAGTAGTAGTAGTAGTAGTAGTAGTAGTAGTAGTAGTAGTAGTAGTAGTAGTAGTAGTAGTAGTAGTAGTAGTAGTAGTAGTAGTAGTAGTAGTAGTAGTAGTAGTAGTAGTAGTAGTAGTAGTAGTAGTAGTAGTAATAGTAGTAGTAGTAGTAGTAGTAGTAGTAGTAGTAGTAGTAGTAGTAGTAGTAGTAGTAGTAGTAGTAGTAGTAGTAGTAGTAGTAGTAGTAGTAGTAGTAGTAGTGTATTAGTGGTGGCGGTGGTGATGGTTTATGGTTGTAAATGTAGTGCATAGTGTGTTAGGAGAAATATACATAGCAGCAGCCGCAGTACACTTGACATTGGTGATGATGATGGCTGCGGTGGCGGTGGTGGTGATGGTGTTAGTGGCGGTGGTGGTGGTGGTGGTGAAGGTGGTGGTGGTGGTGGTGGTGGTGGTGGAGGTGGTGGTGGTGGTGTCGTCGGTGGTGGTGGTGGTGGTGATGGTGATGGTTGTAATATGATGGGTTGATGGTGATAGTAATTGTGTGATGCTAGTGGTAGCGTCGATGTTGAAGGTGGTAATGGTATAGTAGTGGTGGTGGTGGTGGTGGTGGTTGTGATGGCACAGCATTTTGCATTACAAAGGGGTTCACATCTTTGTTTCGTGCCCATTTTAATGAAATGAATTGCTGATTGATGAATAATACGATTTGCATCTATACACAAAGAGCTCAAACCAACGATTGGCCAAAGTCAAATATACTGGCAAGAACCTCGATGTATCGTATTCACTTCTCAATCCCTCAGCCCCCCCCCCCCCCTGTCATGTCTGGGATTGGTTCTGAGGAGCTGATATATCAATCACTGGGTTGAACAACTACCGGTCTGAACCCATCCAGAGATCCGGCCGACCCTTAGCACAGACTGGGCCCAAGGTTCCGGTGGAGTGGGGCTCCTGACTTCCGAAGAACTTCCACGGGATAGAGGAATAAACATCCTCCCGGTCCGGTAGGCTCGGAGCCAAAGTGTTTACGTCCACCTTGTTTTCTGGTTACTGTTTTTTTTTTGTGTTTGGTGATCTGACAGACTTTTATTCTGTAATCGATCCTTATGTTTTCTCTATTATATTCCATGAGATGTAGGTTATCAAACACATATCATTAAGGGCTACGATATTGCAGTCAAATTCTAACAAAATTATCTAACCGGATTCCTAACTTCAACCCTTGACCACCACTTTACCTACCTACACCCCCCCCCATCTTTATCTCTTAACCCAAATGCAACAGAAGTTTTAACCCGTCATATTCACAAAATATAGCCACGAGCAAATGTCGGAGTACCATTCAACAGATTGAATCTCATGAGTTCCTCCACCCCAGTCTCCCCCTCTCCACTCCCCCTTCAACTCACTAACGTAAGTCTGTCCACCACCCCCTCCCCTAGCTAAGGTCCAGTTACTCTACTCCAAATCCTCCAGCTACTCATCAGAAACACCATTTCATCCTCTACCTATCAGGCTTCTCGGCATTTCATGATAGAACACAAACACTAGGTGAGCATACTTCCAGAAAGAGCATCGCATGCTAAGGGTAGATAATCAGACATGGGTAATGGAACGTCAATTTATAGTCATCAAGCCATAGATGGGACGCAATTCTATACCTCACTTCAAATGACACTCAAGTTGCCAACAGGTTAAGAGAAATGTTAAAAGTTCTAGCGTAACTGCCTGAACATAATGATGGTGATGATGGCGGTGATGATGATGATAATGATGATGGTTGTGATGATGGTGGTAGTGATGATGATGGTGGTGATGGTGGTGATTATGTTGGTGGTAATGATGATGATAGTTGTGATGATGAAAGTGGTGATGATGTTGGTGGTGGTGAGGATGGTGGTGGGATGGAAGAGGACTTTAGAAAAATACAAGTATTGGTGTGTACTGCAAGGTTCTGGAGTCATCAAAATCAGAAGAAATTTGGCCCGGTCTTGGTAAAGTAACAAGCATGGTACACAGAAAGATGTGTGCCATAACAATCAGGCCTCATTTTTAAAGCTGCTACTTGTCATATATAAAATATGAAGGCATTTGAAAGCAGTGCTTTTAAAGTGACATGTTTTCTCTGATGTTCTTCCACACTTGCATTATTGCATAATAACAATGATAACGCTCACAAATTATAGTTCACCTCTCCCCAGAACTCAACCTTCTCTTTAATGCAGGCCTTTAGGAGAGTGGTATAGACCCAACTAGCTTTACATTTATACACATTCCTTACTGCTTCCCTTAATTCATTTCACTTCCTTCATTTATTCGCACGATCCTGCTCTCTTATTACACGATAGCAGCTACTTTCGAAAATCAATCTAAGTCGATTTCGATATCCTTGTGCGAACGCGACGATGGCGCAATACGTAATCCGAACTTTCCTATATTTACTTGATGTAATACTACAAAAATCAAGTCTCCAATACCTTACCACTATTACAACAAATTATATCATGCACTTCACTTTTAAGCGAATTTTATTAATTTCCTCACAAATTGGAATGTAGATTTTTTTCCCCCGATAAACTCCACTCACTATTCTAAATGTGATTGTATTTTCGAACTTTACACTTCGTAATGAAATTAAACATACTTAAGCCTTCAGCTTTTGTATATTTCTTAGCTTTTCGACAAGACTGTAATTCGATTAAAAGTCACGAATTGACACTGAGAACACGAAGATGAAAATCAATTAAAGGAAGCGATATTGTCTGTTTTGGCAACATCGTTGATGTTTGGCGGTATGGCGAGGCGTTTGAGACAGGTCCCTATCATAACAGGTTGTCTGCAAAGCTGGGGATTTATACCAAAAACTTCCTGCCACTTACCGCCAGAAAAAAAAATGTGAAAGAGAGAGGGAGAGAGAGTGCGTGTGTGTGTAAATACATGTAGGTAGAAGAGAGAGAGAGAGAGAGAGAGAGAGAGAGAGAGAGAGAGAGAGAGAGAGAGAGAGAGAGAGAGAGCGATAAAGAGAGAGAGAAATAAAACAAGAGAAAGAGAGAGATTTTGACACGCGGAAGGAACTAAAGCCCAAAATAACTTGTTCTGTATCCTTTCAAAAGGAAGGCACCTTTATACACTAAAAAAAAATAACTTGACTACAGCACGTAGTACCATGGCAAGATGTCGGTCGATTCAAATCCACCATTAAATTTTGCCTTTTCATGATATGATTTTCTAATAGTTTTGTAATTAAATGTAAATAATTTACAATGAATATCATTTCACTTTGTACTGTCCCAACAAATACGTACAATGATCCCTATGCTTAAATTTTGTATGGGTCGGTAATTTGTATCAAATTGAAAATATCTCTCTTAAAACAAAATACCACTCTACACCCTAAATTACATCACAAAGTCGGATATGTGGAAATTATACAATCGTAACAATATTTTTGACAAAAGCACAAAATAACGAATATAAATCATGCGAAACGATCGTAAAATCAAAACTACCCACTGAACAAAATGTCCATACCATCTTCCGTCTGTAAAATAATCTTTAAAAAAAAGAAAATCTCTTTTCTTCCTCTATCGTTATGCGTTAACGTTTCTTTGAACACGCCAAGTCTCTTGAAATAACATAATCCTTGCAAATTATGAATCAAACTAGAATTAATGTTTACAAACGACTTTTCAAGCCTTGTCGTTATCATGCAAATTGAGAAAACGATTGGCTTGAGATAGATCTACATTTCAGCTTTTCGACTGCTTGCTTTTTACGATTCATGCAGATTGCTGCAATTAAACATTGTTAAAAGCTTTAAAGGCCATTTGGTAACTTCTTCATCTCGGCATAAAAACATCTTGAAGCATCTTGTTACGGTGATACAAAAGTTAAAGAAGTAGGAGGATCGTCGCTATCCGAAGATGCCTTAATCACCTCAGTTCTTGCCCGGGTAGCTCCGGGCTACCTCAACTGGGTAATTATATCGACGAAGATCGCAAGAGTTGTACGCCAAAGTGGTCGCAGCTCTGCGCGAGATTTCCATTTCGATGTTGGATAGAAGGGCCCCCAGGCTTATCGGCATGATATCATGGTTATTACCATCCCAAAGCTGACATTTGGATGCATAATATGGGAGAACGAGGAGAAAAACGAGCAGAAAAATGTGGATTTGATACCAGACACATAAACCTTTTACATCGTTTTTATATGGCTGTTTAACGTAAAGAAGAGCTGAAAGATCATTTAACATTAGGCAACGAGCATGAAGGTCGATGGGTCGTAAATGAATGATTAAACCAATTTCTGCCTCAAAAACCCTTTTTCCCCATTTTTCACGATTACTTCTTCTATAAGATTGAATGGTTTCAGATTGGAAAAAGAAAGAAGAAAGGATTTAGTGGTTATTAACCGTTTTATATTAATAAGTAATCAGGCTTTCAGTGATTTATAACATTTCGAGGCAGGTTTGTAACTTAATTGATGTGTAATGTTATACGTTTCTCAGTCTAGCTCACACGGGTGATTGTTCTGCAATCTGCCAAAAGCAAAATACGAAGAAGTCGATAAAGATAAAAGTGAACAAATAGGGCAAAGAGTAAAAGAAAGAAATAGAGAACGAATAAAAAATTAAAAGGATACCAATAAAATAGAGACTATGTGAAGGAGGTGAAATGAGGAAGGTGAAAGCATGGGGGAGGAGGGAAAGGGGACATTCAGATAGCAGCCATTTTCGTGCTCAAAAAAACGTTTTGTCACCTAATTTATATAGGTGACAAAACGTTGTAACATGCAGAAGAGTCATCAACTTGAGAATAAACATCATTTTGAAAGCGTATATTTACCAGCAAACGCTATCTGTACATATTACATACTGCCCCTATCGTGTCTATTCAGTGTGTAAAATCAGTTTTCTTTTTTCCCCAACTATATAAATTACCATTCAAATTGAACACCGACACCCCCCTTTCGAGATATCGACATGCTTTTATTTTCGTCGTGTATTTTCTTTTCTTTTCTTTTTTACGGAATTCATAAAAAAAGGAAAACTAATTTGTTTTTTTGTAGAAGTCTGAAGCTAGTTATCGCGCTACTGCCTAAAGTGATCGATCGCACGTTTTTTCGCTAGATCTCGGGGGACACGAAAGAGTGCATCCACGCATTCCCGCCCTTTTTGATCCGAACGAGATTTGTTCGCTTACAAACAGAAATTAAGCCGAACGAGAGGAGGGGATTGGAAGGGTCGGCAAAAGAGATTCAATTCATTTTCCATATCCCTTGGCCAATGTTTAATTCAAAATCGTCTTTTTTGCTAAGTTCTTTGAGTTGGTTGTCCGCGGAGGAGAAGAGATATAAGTCACCTCCACGGGCAAAAAGCCGGGATTCTAACCTTTTCAAGGCGCATCTTGAAATTGCTCGAGAAAAAAAAATTCAACAAGCTGAGGAAATATGGAAAGATTGGGGTTGATTCGGGGGAAATAACTTGGGGTCAGAAATAAAAAGATATTTGGGGGCGTCAAAGAAAAAATGCATGGTTTCTTGAGTACTTGATAACCAATTGACATATATTATATACACTTTTTTTTTCTTTTTTTTGAGGGAGGGGGGGGGGGGGGGCTGTGCTACTTGCTGAATCCACGGGCAACAAAAAAGTAAACAATCAGCCCCCCTCAATCTCTCTCTTTCTCTTTCATATTACCCTTTTTACTCTTCTGCATCTTTTTGTATTGTATTGTATTTTGTTTGTATGTTTTTTGTTTTTTGTTCTTTTCCTCTCTCTCTCTCTCTCTCTCTTTGTTTTTTGTCTCAGTTTCTCCACCCCCCCCCTTGTATCTATTTATCTATCTCTCCCTCGTCTGTCTAACTGGTTTTACTCAGTTTCTCTCACATGCTATATCTGTCTCCCTGTTTCTATGGCTGTCTGTTTGTCTCTCTCTCTCTCTCTCTCTCTCTCCACACACTCTCTCTCTCTCTCTCTCTCTCTCCCACACACTCTCTCTCTCTCTCTCTCTCTCCCGATTTTTTTTCTTTCTTTTTATGCCTCCTCTCTTTTCCTATAATCTCTTTTTCCCATCATTCATTTTTGTCACAATTTATTTCTGTTCCGGTCACATTTTATCTCTTTTAATCAATCTTTCTCTTCGCCGAAGACAAGACCTTTGCTTTCGCTACCAAATAGATGTATACGCGTGACTCTTATTATCTATTGGTCATTAAAAGTGATAAATTGTGACTTTCTTAACCAATCGATCTTAGCTCTCAACAAGTCTGTAATCTTTCCAATCGATACAGCCCTTACTTTTAAAAGCCTAGCTAAAGATTGCATGTCAAGTATCATTCAGATTCGAGGTCTGTTTTGAAAGTTTAGCCTGTCACGACATGTTGATTAATTATTATACTCCGTTGTGATTTTCGTTGCAAGTTATTACTTTTTACAAATCATTTATTGTTGTAGCTAGCTGCAAAGAGGCGTGATAGGTTAAAAATGTAAATATCTTCGATACATCTGAATATTTCAAAACGCGAGAAAAGTGTTTGGTGCACAAAAATGGATAAAATATTTGCGTTTGTGTTTTTTTTTCTTCATAAAAGATAAAGAATGCGGGGAAAACATAGTTACCACAGCGAGTAATAATAAATGAAACGACATCAACTCGCTTTACTAAAACAGAGTAACACATGCATATACTTATCAGTATAGCTGAACTGTTTTGTGACTAATTCGATCTTCAGCTTGGAATAATTCATATCAAACATATCTCATTTTGTTCTAAATGTATCAAATGACACAATTATGTGTGATATATTTCAAGGCACATCAAATCATTTTAAATTATTTTATATTAGAAAATAAAGAATGATTAATCCAATTATAGTGTGAATATATTTATAAATAAATACTATCTGTTAATTTGCAGAGGCAATGACATTCATATTCATTCCCCTTCTGTTCTCTCATTTCCAACAATTTTCGATCATAATTACATATTTAAAAAGTGCAAGTTGCATTTCACGACATATTGCTCACTGAGAGTGAGAGAAAAATACAACTACTGCCCTCTGCGATGGATTACATGTTACTCGCATAATGTGCTGTGAAATAAGCAAGTTAAATGCTTGCAGGGTTCAAGGAAAGCCTATTACAATTAAATACGAGTCTGAAATGAAATGGTTTTTGAATTCGTTGTCTAGCCTCAATTTAAAAAATCTATATGTTTATATGTACTGCTAAACGGTCGTTAACCTTAAACGTTTGCGGCCTTGATTAGCATCGCTAAAGAGGAACCGTATTTCCTTGTCTTCTCTCGAATTTACCAACAAACTTCCTATGAGAGCATACCTGCCATTCCAATGCCATCACAACAATTACGTAAGGATGATAACATCTTGGTTTTTGTTTACTTTGTAAGATTTAATGACAAATGAGTATCCGCTCCAAGTCGGATTGCCAGACATGACACAGAATTTGAGACAAGGAACATGGCGGGGTTGGGATAAGAACATGAAGTCATTCACCGATGTATCGCGCCAAGCCTTGAGAATGCGACTTCCATCCTGGAGTGGAAACTAGGTTGCTATCAACCTCCGGACCAGGAGATGATAGTAAGATAAGCGTATAGATCTATTTTAATGCGTGAATTGAAAGAGAGAAAGATCGAAAGGTTGAAAAGTTTTTGACACATTATTGTCTTACTATTTACATTTCTTGGTAAAAAGGTCACATTTTTGTTTGCTTAGTCTTTACATCTAAGTTCAATGTAATACTCTGGGGACGTGCAAATCTATCAAAATAGTATGACAGGGAATGATGTTGTTATGAATATGCAAATACAGTGTACACATAATTTTGTCATGTTGGTTTTTGAGATTAAAGAGATCGCTATGACTAAGCGAATAATATTCTTTGATTTAAAGCAATTGATAGCATTTATTTGTGCTAAGATCGATTAATTTCTTATTATACATTATATTGTTTTAACACAAAAAAAACTGATATGATTCCCATAATAAAATATATCCAACATAACTCTACTCCCCAATTGTGAAACATTATAATATTACGCACTTTGCACGAGGAATAGGGTCGTATTCGGGGAATATTGCAGTTAATTTTCAAATTTCAACGCAAAAGTATTTAAAGTGGACTTGTTTAATCCTTTTTTTTCTTACATTTACATATATTTTTTGTAATATTACACAAATATCATTACAGAGGATGAAAAATAGAAAGTAGAATTAGAAAAACAAAATAAAGTGACTGAAGAAGATACATTGAAACTAAGATAATGGTGTCACAGGCAGAAAAAAATGAGTATAATCCTAGCAACATAAAAAAAAATCAAGGATCGATAACAATGCATTGATAAATTAGTAGATGCAACATGATACATATGCCCCAATTCAGTCACATCCGAGTTTGAAAAATTAGCCAAAAGCATGATATCAAATTTAGTTTCATTATCAAGGCTTCACACACATTAAGCGTGAACAGATTTATAATGCAGCATTTACAATACACTATTAAACCATGTCGCAAAATACCATAGCCTCTTTTTAGGCATAATTTAAAAATAAAATATGATAAAGGTCCAGTGGCGTATCCAAGCGGACGCCCCTGTAAGAACGCCTGTCACATAATTATTCAGGTCAACTTTTAGCATGTTCAGTGAATCCACGTTACGCCGGAATGCATGCCTAAAGATACTCCACCCTAATGATGTTTATCGATTTCGGGATATGCCTATGTTGTCTATTGTCTGTCCCTATATTCTTCATATTTTTTATTTACAACAAAAGTTTGATAATATACAGGTGCATACTTATATAGAAAAGCTTATCGCCAATAATTTTCTGTAAAAGCAGCCTCTTAAAATTTAAGAACAATTTGGGGAAATACATTATATTATGCGCGAACTGCCTCAGCTCAAGACTTTAATTTTGTATTTTATATTTATATTTTATGAAGTTAAATTTGTGATTTTAACATAATAATCATAATCATATAGCAATGCGAAGCTAGTGCCAAATGACAAATAAACATCAAAAACGTTTTGGAGTTTTCATTTGATAAATTCTGTTAAAATATTCGATAGCAGTTGTGAATGGATTGTTCTCAATTAAGCTATAGCATAAGCAGATACAAGATTGAAACTCCTACTCAATAATCTCATTGAGGATATGAACGTTTAATTTAGATCCTTTTTGGTTATTCCATATTGAAGTCCAATATTCTCTATTCCTTATTGAATACAATTTTGGAACTTGCAAATGTTTTAGAAATAAAATATCATTGGTATGAAAGTATTTGTTTAGTGATGAAGCATGTGACAGAATGATCAATTTAATGCGGCAGAGTTAATACACGGCTTCGGAACGCGACTTAACGAAGCCGCCGCGGGCTTCAGCGGAAGAGTCATTTATTTTCCCGTACGACACTCGGATACTTTCAAAGCGGCATGTCTAAATGAAGACAGCGTGAAAAGTGCCATTACGGCTACTCATCCAATTCATACATGTCAATTCAGATACAAATGGAGATTCTTCCCTGTGCACCGTTAAACAATTTTATCAAATTGTTTCTGGTTGTGTTAACTTGACGCTTTAAGGGCATTTACAGATCATTGTAGAGCTTCTGAAATTGTTTTGTAAGATGTAGATCGAATTTGTACTGCTTATCACTGAAGGATTGAACCCTATATATTTCACAAAATTAATTTAGGTCTTGCAACCATTTAATTTTCACACCATGGTCACAGGAAATGAAGGCCTTTAAAAAAAAACTTGTATGATGGCGTCAATAAATGTTATTTGTTAGTGTCCTATATGCCTTGTAATTTGATTAGGATGTAGAGAAAACCCATTTGAAAATTAAGTTAAAAAATGACACCCTAAGACTCTGATTCAACTACAATGTTCGTATTTTGTTTACAAATATGTATTTAATGGTAATTATTACCTGAATATTGATTAACGGTATTATCTCTCGTTGAAATGCCATATAGCTTATAGTAAAATTGCTATCCGAATATAATAATATATTTAGTTCATGTCAAATGCGTCTTTTAATACTTCTTAGTGACACAATGTGATATCTTAACTAATTTTATTTTTCTAGCAATTTTCCTGATTATCTTTAACAAAGGCTTTTGATTATTACAACAATTTCTTTTCATCAATCAGTGCTACATTATAACGAGCGTCATTTTTTGACAAATTTGTCAATTTCATACCCCGCCAGTTCTGGCGACCTTTTTTTTTCTTGTGGTATTTTTGTGGTATTGTTTGACAAATCTATTTTGAAGAAGAAAAAATGTCTGAATAATGGAAATATTAACTTTCGACACTTCCAATTAAATACGTACATGTACATGTACGTCCCTGGTAATACATTTCCAAGGACTGATCGATTTCAATATTTATATTAATAAAGCGATGTTACGATGTACTATTTCGTCACTTTTCATAAACCCATTTGACAAAGCGAAGTGAAGAGAGACCAATCATTCAAAAAATGATTATTTCAGTCGTATATAAATGGAACATTCACCCACGCGAATGTTCCGCAGTGCGGTTATAAATGTTCAGTCGTAATTATTCAGTCCATGGTACTATGCATGCATGCTGCAGTTGGGTTACAAGAAGTATCTTACCTCATTGCTCTTACCAAAAAGCTGGCGTGGTGCTTTTAAGGGCTGCATAATTCCGTTATTCACTCCCTATCTCGCTAAAGTACACCATTCCTTCACTAAATCGAGAAAACGAACGAAAAACATTCTGAAGCGATAAAAGCAATGTTTCAGAGTTTCCCCCTGTATAAACAAGAAAGAACATGAAGAAAAAGCTACAACCAAAGTGAAATGTGAATGTATCATGTCCGTCGAGATATTATAAAGCAGCCGGGCAGCATGAAAACAGACCGGCTAGCAGGGGACACAATTTATCTTCAATTTAGGGGCAATTATCCGTCGCATTAATAAGTTTTTATCTGCCTAATTTATCCGGTTTGTTACCGGCCGTAGTCATAACTGTGTGTCTTATGGTGCTAGAAATGGCTTTTATGACACAAAGCACGTGTTAAATAGCACATGTCGGTAATTTTGAGTTGCGTTCTATGCTAATAAGTCATTTTATGAGGTGATTGTAGCTTTATAATCTTGACAATCGAGAGGACAAACTTTGGATTATGATCTTGAAAGGGTCATTTCAAAAGCTATTACTACAAGAATGATAATATCATAATGCAATACATCACTTTTGTCCTCATAAGCGAGTTAACACTAAATCTGTAAGTATGTCATTTGATCCCTTTTCATAATCAATATGTTCATATTGTTATGTGAAATCATGAAATACAAATCAAAAGTTCCTAATTGAATGTTATTTTAATTCTAGCTGGCGATATGATACTAAATCTAAGAATACATAATCGGTTATTGCTGTCTTGATTTTAAAGTGCTTGTTTGTCTCAATTGTTTTGAATTGTACTGTAAATCGGCAGAGTACAAATATGGAGATGGAAATTAAACTTTAAAAAATGGTTTGGTAAGATTGCCCAAAACAAAAGGAATAATGTGTCCGACTAACTTTTGGGCTCTTGTACCACATTTCTTACTCGGATAATGTTTGCTTACTTTTTAGTGAAATGTGATTGAGATTCGGCAAAAACATTCCCCAATCAGAATTCTTACATTTTGATAATGAGGTACTGTATGTCAATGATTGAAAGTGAGGAATGAACGTGAAATTGATAGATTGCCTAACTGTGATAAGCAACTAAATCTAGGGACATTCATTTAAAATAAATAAATAAAACGAAAGACTTCTCTCATTTTCGATTCACCTAAACTCCTGATACAGACTATTTATGTGCTGATTTGAAGAAGAAAAATGATATTATTAGGATTAAATACGGGCTTTATACATTGCCTCGGTGATTTAAAACGTGCCACTTCGACCATGTTTATACCGGTCATATTAACGTACTAATATTATTTACAGTAATTAGATTAATGTAAAAAAAAATGATAAAACGAAATGTATTAAGTCATAAAATGAAAATAGACAATTCATATAACTGCGAGTTTTTGTGACATGATGTTTATATATTCGTTAGTTAATAAATCAAGATCATTTCGATCTCTGTATGCGGAGGACGTTATACTCCAACATCGGTGGACTAACTTAACCCATTTAGCTGGGTTTAAGCCTTGATATAACTTACATTTCTACGGTGATTACCGTCCAATAGTTGTGAAATTTTCCAATTTCTATGCTATCTATAATTTTGCAATATTCATGTCAGCAAAAAGTTTTTTTTCGAGCATTTTCTTTCATATTTTTCCTATTCTTCGCAATAGTCCTTTTCTAGCAATACGATACGTATATTTTGGTGCTCTTTTAACACGTATTTTGATCATGATATACGCCAATGAAAATCCATGTGTTTCTTTGAAATAGTCATCTCTCCGTCGAAGTAATATATATTCATTGGTTTAGCAAACACAAGAAAACGTTTCAAGTTCCACTTTCCTCTCTCCTTATAAATCACGCAACGCAAGACTGGTATGCAAATACGTAGACTGGCCGGCTTTGAGTAGAATTTGAGATCCGTGTCATTATTAATTTATAATACCCCGAAGCATGAAGGGGAATGAATAATTAAAGCTAGTATCTCTTGCATTGCAATTTCTTTAGAGAGAGTAAAAGATGGTCAGGAATTCATAATCGTCTCTGTTCCATCTCTTAAAAAGATTCAATTTTGGGGAGATGGTGCACAGTTGCCGACGCCGAAAGACACCTGACACATTTTTTGTTTAATTTATCGTCTAATGCTTTAATCTCTATAGTGGCATTAATGCACTCTTCATTTTTAGAGGCTCGCTCTTAAACTTCTCTGACTCTAAAGACAACATAGTTTGTTTGTTTGTTTCTTTTGTCTTGTTTTGTTAACTGGGAAAGATGGGGGATGTGAAATACGACGTATAGAATGCAGAAGAACAGAGCCACGTGATACAGAGCTAATATAACCAAATGAAATGATGATTGCGAGCTATTAATCCACTTTTATATGCTCTTTAAATGATTGAGGGGGTCACCGGTCTTACTCAAGTGATGAAATGAAAGCAATAAAGGCCATTGTTTAGGGCGCGGTGTGGGTGGAGTTGTACCGTCTTTTGTTCACGTTACCCATTACCTCTATCTTTCTCTCTCTCTCTCTCTCTCTCTCTCTCTCTCTCTCTCTCTTCTTCTCTCACTCTCTCCTTTACTTCCCCCCCATTTTTTGTTGGGAGGGGGGGGGGATCCTGTGTCCACGAAGATGCACCGCCATAGACGGACGACTGGTGTTTTGAAAGAATGACCTTACGGGACTGCGCTTTATCAAATGGTTTGTCAATACCCAGTTCGGAAGTGGCGGAAGACCATTAGATCATGTAGATGAAGACAGATCTGCTATCGGGCAAAACGAATTAAAGGGAAATCCAAACTAATCTAATTGCAATAGAAAGCAGATAAATCAGAGCAGCACACTGGTGTAAGTTGGAATTAATTCGGGCATAAAATAAGGAAATTATGATTTGTTTTAATAAATTGTAATCGCTATATAGGTATGGTATTTTAAATTGGCTAAATCGGTAATGTCACTGTTACGCAGTGGCGGACAATTCTAACATTGGTTCCAATACACAAAATGACTATGACGAATCACAAAATCAAAACAAATTCATTATTAGTCGGATTTATATCAATTTTCACCATTCTAGTTCTCTTTTTTCTGCTTTCAAACAAATGAACCTTTTCAGTGGGTTTGATTGCCTTTAAGCTTTAAGAAACGAGATAGGAAGTACTAATCGGGCAATACATATTACATTGTGAAAGAAATTGTATAGAAGTATCTATTAATTATCGTCTTCATACAGTTAAAACTATGTATTATGCGGTTCTGAAATAACCAAACTTCTATTGGTCTTATTAGAAATCACAATCAATTAAAGCACTGAGCACAGATTTCGGTATATGGGACCACACAAACATAAATATGACAACACAATTTGATCCCAAATTTTAACCCATTTCTCATCATAGGCCTGTATTGGAGCATTTCAAGAACCTTTTTTCAGATGTGATTGCTTCTGTGTCATATTCTTCGACAGAGGTATGACGAGAATTGGAAAGCTGAACGTTTTGTTTAAACCTTTTGCAACGCATCTCTTTAAAAGACTAATGATGTTGACCGTCCAACCGACGTGTTGTCCCGGACATCTATTGGCCCGGTGATTGCCCAGCAATCGTCGAGTATAATGACAATAATTTGTTGCTGATTGTTTAGTTGTGACTTTTGACAAACCAATGGATTTATCAAACCTTAAGCATGCTGCTAAGGGTTGGTTTGACGTGTCCCCCAAATCAGAATATAGGGTAAAGATGATGTATTAGTTGTGTTAGGGGTTGTCCTGCGGTGAACTCCGTGGTTAGGCGTTGTGATGAATTACGCCTATAGTTTTGGAATTAATGACTTCTTTCTACAATGTTTTGATTCGAACAAAACGTCTTTTCTTCTTGAGGGTTCGATATAATATGTTGTGATTTCATTGCTTTGTATGTGTGTTTTTTTGTAATGGGAGACGAATCTATGGCAAAGAAATTATTGAATTCTGATTCTAATCTCTATTCTTTTTACTGCTTTTTAATTCATACATGTATATGTTACTTATTGCCTCGCTTTTTCTCATATTTCTCGTATTCCCTCAATTTTCTTTTCTTTTAACGATTAATATTTGGAAAGTTCCACACAAATCAATTCTAATCAGTTTCACCACGATCTTTTGATATTTTCATAATCATCTTTAAATTCAAATGAGCCAATGTTTTCACTAATATGCAGCAGAAAAGGATAAATTTCAATTATTCTGTTCAACATCAGATACATAGTATTTGCTTCATATTATTGCGTAAGGGTCATCCATCACATTATCCAAAATAATAAAATACTCAGTGTCCCATCACTTTATGTAAATTGTGATTGCGAGAGCGTCATCCCCAAAACTCAACAAACAAGTTTTTGAAAATAATATATCATATAAGACTTCACTGCTATATAATTATTCACTTTTGGTTTGTTTGTTTGTTTTGTATTAAAAAATTGCTTTCTGTAAAGTAAACCGTGTGAAAATCGTCAAGTTTATGATTAAAAGATATATGGAGACAAAAACCAGGAGCCAGAAGGGAAGTGAGAATACCATCTTATATTCATGATTGTCAAATTGTGATGCTGTGTAAATGATTTCTCCTCTGAGATGGGTGCAGAGGGAGAGAGAGCGATGGGGGTCATGAAATTGATTTCAATTTTTGGAAGGATTATTATTCCGTCTTCATCCGCCTGGTCGTCTGTCCGGCTGGTGTCGTCTCTTCGGCAATCACGGAGTCGACTTCTCTCTCGAATCCCGATGCTTCCGGATCTGATTACAGTCCCCTGACACCTCTCGCCTCGGGGCCCCGCTCCGACGGAGTTGGGCTGCGTCCGACCGTTCCGACTCACTGGTCTAAACGTGAGGCCGTCTCAAGCATCATCATCGGGCAATCCGTCATCGCGCTGCTCTTATGATAAATATCGACATAATCCATGGGTGTCGTACTGAGATCACAGTATTAAACGGTGGCTTTGTGGCTAAATCACCCGCAGGCCTGCATCAACGCGGGAAAGGAAAGAGTTTTTAAAAAAGTGAGTGATATAACGATCGTCAGCATGAGTGTGTATTACGCGGACTACCACCACCACCAAACAGCGGGGATGAGCAGCCGAGCGCCCGGCGAGAGCTGGATCGCCAACGCCGCGGCGAGCCGGGCTCCCGTCGATGCCTCGCCCATCCTCACCCCGCTCAACGAGCTCACACCGTCATCAGGACACCACCAAAACTCACAACACTTTTCCCAAAGCAACCTCGACAGTACTTTCCCATTTTTCATGCCTCACCAGTTTTACCCTCACCACACGTCCGACTCGTACCCCGCCCCATCGGGGAAGTCATTTAGCTCCTGCAGTCTCGGGTCGTCAACCGCATCATCTGCCGCCGCTCAACACGCCGTCGTCACCCCGTACTCCTCGACGCTCTTCGACCCGTGCAAACCAAACGATCTCAGTTCCTCATACCTCACCTTCAAGGCAACAGACTATCACAAACAGGACCTTGATGCTTCGGCGGCAGACAGGGAGATTCGAGATCTATCAGCAGTGAGATGTAATAAGGAGCAAGATGGTGAGAAGATGGCATTCTACCCCTGGATGAAAAGCATCAGTCCTACATCTGGTGAGGACATTTCTTACCATTCTTTTTCATTTTAACAAAAATCATTTCCATGATAACGGATAATAATACAAACAAATATGATTTCCTCACCGTTAAATATGGTTATATATGGTTAAGATAAGATTACTAAACCAAAAGTTTGATTATGATTGACTAGTCAATACCTGACCGAATCTCTTTGTCAAGAAAAGTAATCTTCAAAGCCGCTGGCATATTTTACAGGTTGTGAAACATTTTGTTCAAATGAATATATGTACAAATCACTCCATCACCATTGGACACTACATATAAAAGTAATCGCATGAAGCTTAACAATGATACAGCATCTATGAAGATATAAACTAATGGCTTATATAATTTCCTGAAAGCAAAGTCAAAAGGCATTCTTGTGTATTTCCATTACCTTAAAATTGCCTAAAACAAAGGAGTTTGAAAACGCTCCACGGTGAAATCAAACATTAAGCTGTAGATACACCGAACATTACAAGCTTTTTAACAAATATCTAACTCAACTTTATATAACACCATTTCATAACATTATTATATATCCCAATTAGTGCTTAATAAAGATTTTCCTTCCTGATAAAACATGCATTTATCGTTAATGACAACATAATTCCACTGATTGCCTTTGCCAGTTGTAACCAACAACAACACGGAAATCCTTATGCTATTGCATAATTTTTGCTATTGAATTTATTCGTGTCATTGGATTTAATGTGCTTTGTGAAATTTTCGAAGGAAATACACATTTCTGTATTTCATTTGGCCTTCGTTAACATCCATGATTATGTCAATTATTATATAAATAGTTGACAAAAAAGTATTTCCTTTTAAAATGTAATTTACCTGAAAAAGTATTCCAATCACATCCCATATTACTTTCTATATAGTATTGTTGTTATTGACTTCAGAGTCTAAGCTTGGTTAGTTTCTCATACTTGACTTATTATCTTTCCCATTTATGCAACAAAGAATATAACGTAAAATAGCAACAATCAATTCAACAATCGGTTCTCCTATATTTTAATTCAATTAATTTAAATTAAAATCATATTATGATAATAAATAAGTGTGCTAGAAATCGAGTTTCGAAATTCCTTTGAATGCAACGATAATATGTATTTCATTTGAAACAATGGATGATATAACATATAGAGTTATACCTATATTTATTTCTTCAATTAAACCAGTAAAAGTATTTGCCCTTGATTTTCCTTGACATTGGTTCTTTTCTTCTTCAACGTCGTAAAGAAGAGAATAACCAAAAACGGATTGAAAAGGTAATGATGAGAAGAGTTGCAACAACAAAAAGGGCATGAGAGTAACAATATCAAGATTTAGAAGAATAAAGAGGAGGAGGTTTACAGTGAATATTGAAAAAGAAAGGAAGAAGAAGGAGAAGAAGAAAGAAGAAAAAGAAATAATAATAATAAGAACTAATAAGAAAGAAAGGTGAGAAAAGAAGAAGATGCCGATCAAGAAGATGAAGATAATGATGAGTATGAAGATAATCAAGATGACGATGATGATAATGATGATGATGATGAATAGGATGATAATGATGAAGAGAAAAAAAAGAAACAAAAACAAAGAAGGAGAAGAAGAAGAAGGAAGACATGGGAATGAAGGATAAATTTAAAGAAATCAAGAAGATGCAATATTATCAATCGATTCCGAGGAAAGAATGTGTTTTTAAAACTGTGCAAAGCAAGTCCTTATAACTTTAATTTTTCAATATACTACATATTCGCAACATAACATGTATACTGAAAGCTAAACAAAATGCACATGCCTAGCAGAAGAGACCATATAATCTGTCGCATTTAATGTATATTTTCTAAATTTGACATCACCTATTGAATATTCTGACGTTGAATTAGGATGTGGTAAGGTGTCACTTAAGAGTATGACCACATAATAAATCATCAATCCATTCATTATATGGCAAAATATCAATACCAGCGTGCAGTTATAGTTCTCCCAGTAACCATGATAATGTTTGGTCGCATAAACTGTAGTCAAATTAAGATTTTTCAATGTGCATTTTTTCGACATGCATTTCGCTTTATATAATTGCTTTCTTGTATTTTTTGTTTAAAGGGATCCGGTAACTTTGTCTTAGATCCTTGAAACAAATCCTCGATTTAGCTCATGCTGCAATGATAATTATAAACCTTAAAGTCAATCAGGAACCCCATGACTTTTTCAAGCCGATCGCCTGTCTGATTATCAAGATATTTATGATTGGAATTACAAATTTTGAAAACCGTTTGCCAAACGGTTTTCATAACACTACAGCCTATTGGGAAAAACGAGTTTGGTATAACCGGTCACTCAAAGTTTTTTTTCCTTTTTTGAGGCACTTCTTGATCATTTTGAAGCGCATTTTACCATATTACAGACATTCAGATTTAACATTGTTAAACCGGTTAAACGATCCCTTTAAACTGTTTCGTTTCTTTATTGCGATATAGGAATATGGATATTATTTTCTTTTAATATTTTCATGAACAGACTTAATCATCTGAAGCTCTGTCTCATTAATCCAACCAAGCGTTTCCTCGTTTAACAAATAGCATCATTTACAACATTTGCTTTAAGTTTATTCTAGAAAAGCAACTACAGCGATTTTATTTATTTAACAAAAATCTGAAACCTTTAAGTTGCATCGAATTTTCTTTTTTGTATTATGCACTTAAAAAGTACTTTAAGTTAATTCTAGAAAAACAACTACAACGCTTTGAAATATATTTTTTAAATTAAATCTGAAATCTTCATATAGCGCATCGAATAATCTTAGTTTTACTATGCACTTTACAAATTACCCTTATTATCATTATTATTATCATTATCATTAGAGCATTTAATAATCATTCATCTTTTGAAGGGAGCATTTATAAAGGAGCATTTTCTTTTAACAGCGTGTGAGCAAATTCGTACGGAAATGGCTGGAGATTAATTATTTCCAGTGTGAATTCATGTCACAACAATCCAGAATTATTCTTGAATCGAGGAAATGTGTTATTAATTCCCCCGAATCAGATGGTCAAGAATCACTGTTATTCTAAAACGATAAAAGGAAGTGTTGAGTACTTCAAAAGATACAAAAAATAAACTATCTAATACAAATTCCCATCAGAAAGACCAACATGGGCAAAGTTATGTGAGAAGAATTACTTTTGTAAAGTTCATCTCATTCAAAGATAATTGGTTAACAATTAATTGCCTGGGCCAATACGCATTCATCGATTCCCAAATTCTTATATTTATGTACATTCTATGCATAGTGCATTGAAGTTTTAATGAATTTTTGTTGGTGTGCTATCAAATTCTCTTTGATGTTAAGATTTTGTAATTCTATAGATAATTCCTTCCCGTTCTTTTTTATATATTTTTTGAACGATACGATTTTAACCTTTCATCAATTCAACCGGTTCCCTATATATCGTAACGAAAAAATAATGTTGAGGCGGAGGGGGGACTTTGGGAACCCTCACCCCTCCCCATATGGGATCAACCGTATTGTATTATTTTGCAATAAGTAATTATCTTTGCTTCTTTTTTCTTCCCCCCGATTATGTTGGATATTTAAGTGGTTCTGGATTCGGGGGGGGGGGGTATGCTTAAAGCTGGAAATGCCATTGCCATTAATCCCTTCAACTATTATGTTTACGCTCCATCGTTTAACTCACTCAAATACATAAAGTTAATTATCAAAAGTAATATTAATTTCGATAAATTCTTCCTTGCCAGGTTTCAGAAAACTTCAAATTCTATCGAGAGCGAGGCATTCTCTAAAAAATGAAATGTGTCAAAAACAATTCCGTCAATGTTTTTATAGACTCCATTTAAAAAATAAAAAAAAGCATTTGAAGTAGCAACATTGCCAAATCATGTTAGATTTTACATGAGCATATTTTGTTTGTTCATAAAATTTGTGCTTTTGAATACAGAACAAAAGAACAATCTGCATTCTTGATTAATTACAATTAAGTAATCTATAACGAGGTAAAATCTAACGTGATCATTTTTTGTCTTCAAACTATTTTCAGTAGATTTGAAACATCATGAGCCAAGACTAAAATGCTGTTTGTTATGTATTTATTGTATATAATTTGAACTCTTCTTGTTGAAAATGGAAACAAAAATGTGAACTTTGAACTATCTTCATGCTTCTCAGATTCATCGATTACATGTCATTGTGATGATATGAATCGATTTCACAGCTTTTTTAATTATTGAGTGTGATAGCTATTTTCGAATTGTAGCCCATGATTATTCATCAATGTACCGTTGTCCTTAAAATTCCATTAACAAAAGTTGTTGGTCAAAGATCAGCACTGAACAGTATACGTTGCCAATTAAAATGCACACAAATTGCAGAAAATCCTCTTTTTCTGCCTTCTTGTCATGTTTGTAAAATGATGATTACAAAGGGTTCATATTCGATTTCATTATGAAACGTGTTAACGAAATAATTTTCGGCTTTTGAAGTAACATCTGTTATGATAACAGCAACTCTCGTAAAGTTTCTTAAACTGAGATACTGACAGATGAGAAAATCCCTAAAGATTGTTACTTTCGGATCAATCTCCTAACAATGACACCAATCAAGGCATCATAAAAAAAGGTTCTGTGTAGTCTGCCCGTTGAATGTTTAAACGTCCGTCTTTAAATTCCGAGTTGGGTTACGAGAATCGTTAATTCTATCGTAAATGTCATATTTGTACGATTGTTAATTCGGAGAAGTTGCAAAGACCACTGGCAGAGAAAGTGGTTGAAATTCAATTGGACAGCTTTCTACAACGAATGTAATCCGTTACCTTTACTTCTTGTGTCAGGGCAACCTCATTGTGCCATATTCACATGAAATATTTCATATTTGATTTTATCTACATGTAATGTAATAGTTGACAACCCCGCTAAGTACTCCTGGAAATTAATTGGACATAGAAATATGCTTTCTTTTCAAAAAGATAAATAATAACTAGATAGACAATGTTTTTTTTTTTTTATATACATGTATCGTCAATAGAATATACAGGAGGGTGATAGAAAGGCATAATTAGAATGCATTTGAGGATTAGAATTTGTTTCGTTTTGTTTTGTTTTCCTTCTTTTAGTTTCTTTCCTTTTCTTTTCATTTTCTTTTCCTTTCTTTTGCTTTCTTTTCTTTTCTTTGGCTCTCTTTTCTTCTATTCTCTTGAAAATATAAGACAATATTTGCGGGGTCTTTGAAATTGTCAATGTTTATTCTAGCGATATTGTCATCGCTTGCGTTAATGGCTCTATATTGTAAATGAGTGGCACCGTAACACACTGGGAGATCTCGGGTCCGAAATCAAGACATTTCGCTATAGTGCTGTATGTACTTTGTTAATCCTCTATGCTTATCCTCTATAATAATTCCCTTGGATATGACCTCCACATTTCCTCCTGGTAACTTACTTACAAACACAATTTTTTTCTGAGTAGGAAGGTCAAATATATCGTCGATCATTCAATCAGTCACAGAAAAGCCACGTATAATGCAAATTAATCATTTCTAAATCTACCCAACATCTTTAACCCTACTGTTACCAGAAGACCAATGTAACATGAAAGTTATACATGGCACGTATTCCTACAGTAATCAAAAGGGTTAATGCTTGGTTTCGTAATTTATGACAGGATTTTGAGGGCTAATGGCACCTGTTTCTAGTTGATCTCTATCTATGGACTAGCTGAACGTTTTCCTTACATTGAACGACTGTGACCCAAGCATCAAACGTGATGCAATGCGTTTCTCTGTGATGTAGTCCTTCCTATACCACCTTTCAACAAAAAAAGATGGGAGCGGGGCTAAAGGGGCTACAGCCTCAGCGGCTTTGGAAGTTAGCAGTTTTCGGGCAACCGTCACTTTATATTTGGGCAATATGGCGAGGTCAATTGAAATTTCTTGTGTTTCTTGCTTCTATGATAAAGTGTCAACATCGTTGCTCACCGGCAAAATTCAGAAACGGGAAAATTGATGTTCGGTCATAAGCTATCAACCGCACTCATGCGCATGGTGACATTCAGCCCGTAAGTTTGTTATACACCCTGAACAAAATGGAGATCCCTCCTCATGAATTTCTCTGATCTTGTAAAAGGCCTATTAATTTTTCCTCATATCGTAGTGTTGGAACACGTATATATTATGAGCATGATAAGAAAACAAAGAGGATTTGATGACAAAGAACAAGAAATAAAGTTGTGAGCAATCAACCGAAATAACTGCTAAAGTTTGATATATTTAAATGTGAGAGAATTTCAGGTGCTTTTTTTAAATCACGTTTCCTGCCACAAAAGATAGGATTAAAAAAAGTATGATGTAGTTAACATACACCTTGATATCGTTTCCGTCACTCAAAACCTAGACCCATTGGCATTAGTTTAAGTCCCTCCCCCTCCCACAATTGAAAATAAAAGCAGTTTGGAATACTCCCTATAAAATCAGTACCTGCAATGAAAGAAAATGACTTTTCCTCTCTCCGAAAATGTGGTTATAATGAGATATGAAATATAAAATTACTTCAAAGCAGTTGAAGTTTGTCAAGAAATTGCCATTTGCATTATAAAAATAGAGAATAAACACCTTAATCATATAAGGCACACCCTTATATTCTCTAAGACATCAATGAAATAAGTTTACTTGGTCATTGTAAATCTTTAAATCTTCCCCTACGAATATAAAGGAGAGTTAAAGCATGGACCTACTACGAAGTAGGTCTATGAATAAGGCCTCCCCATTTTTTTCTAAATTAAGTCTCCACCTTTCAAAGGATGTAATTTTTTGGCTCGCTCGCTCGCTTCATAATCTTGGAAACTGTAACAATTTGATGGGTTGTTTTTTTCTAGAAAGAGACGTAATAAAGCCCCCCCCCCTAAGAAAACTGTGCTCCTGCCCCCATGCATTCATACATGAACAAGATACAATATATTCCTCATTATTGTGATGTTTTGCCATAACCAATGGCCGATGATTATGCTCATTACCTACCATTTTGCACCGATACATAAAAGTAACTGAAATATCAGTTAGTTATGGCTTCCCATATTACCCTATAAGCCATGTGAGTCCTATTGCATTTAATTTACATGAGAAACGTATTAAAATTACATTCCGCCTGAATTGGTTCGATACAACACCCCACAACAAACCAAAAATATCGACTGTGAATCAAATGCTCCCATTTCTCAGCGGGCAATATATATATTTTTCTGCAAAACATGGATTTTAATATACAAAAACATAACAAATGGACAGCATCTAACATGCGAAATATATGTATATTGTACTCGAAACAGACGGTGAATTCCCCTTTCTATGCACGTTGAGTTTTCACCCTACCGCCCCCCCCGCCCGTATCACCACATAACCCAGTATTCCCTGCGTAAGATATGTTCCCCCATTATCCCTGGCCAAAAGGGAATATATTTTGATGAATGTGAACGGTAATGAGTAGTGACCAATTGTGTTATTAGTGGCGGCAGAGACCGATTGTGAATCTTGTCGAGTAAGAGGGCTTGATGCTTGCAACCTATATACTCAATGAGATTTGGCTGTAGCTTGTGAGAATACGGTGGACTATAGGTGGGATTAAGCCTTAAACCTATACGAAGCTAAGTGATAATTAGAGGTGCAATTTGCCATTTATGGGATAATTTAATCGGATAGGAATTGATCCAAAGTAGGCATCGAGATAGACAAGATCAGAAAAGGTACCGTTAATTTGTTTCGAAATGCGTTTTGTACTGACATAAAATGAAATTAAATAAAACACCTTTTTTTTGGGGGGGGGGGGTGATCTGTTTTGTTTGAATGTTGCCAATGTGATCTCTTTCAACAAAAGTGTTTGGAAATAATATTCATTGTAAGTAAAGTATGAATAATCATTCATGATCAAATTCAAATCAAATTGATTCATGAATGGTAGTCCCAAGCATCCCTGCATGCTAAAAGACATGTGCCCAATTTTGTTTTGACAGGTTTCATATAACAACAAGTTAGTATAAGAAAATTATCAGATGTCTACAAATTACAATTGATTACAATTCACATAGGCCTATCTACTCAGGAGTATGTTAATATAAGAATTTTAGAATTGTCGTATAATGTTGTCACTTGATTTAGTCAATAATTGACTATTTTACAGTCAAAGTGAAACAAAATACTAATTATTAATGAAATTTTAAAAAAATCCATGTATAAGTTAGGCCTACTGCAGTTGTTTTTATAATTATGTTTCATTTTTATTTGGGCATTTCAATATTTCAAGCTTTAAGGTGATGCGATTTTGCATTTTAGAGAGTTATGCCTCTTCCCCCCATCTCCCCCCCCCCCCCCCCCCCCAACAAAAAATGTCATGAAAAAGAAATGTATGTAACTATGTATCCACAGTGATAATTTAATTTATCAACAGTGTGATTATTTCTTGGCAAAAAATGAAACCAACGCTGGCTGCATGACATCATATTTTGACAGTGATCGTGCTGAGGATATGCATTTCATTTGGATTTTGATACCTTATTAATAAAGAATTCATAGGAAAGTGTACCATTCTTTCTCTTGAATGGCTCCCGCTAGTTTGCCTTACGTTTGACATGGAGACTCGGTAGCTCAAGCGTGACAGAGAAAGGGAGAGGGGGAGAGGGGGAGAGATATAAAACGCCATCAGCAAGAAAGGGGCTCGAATTAATTCCCGCTTGTTTTCATTTCCACCGCTAATTATTATTCTAGCACGCGCCGTGTGAATTGACGCGGCTAGAAAACAAGTCTCGCCATATTTACCAATTTTGCATTATTTATAGAGAATGATTCCGGCTTCCCTCGCAGATCGTACACAGACGCACGCACGCGTACGCGCTCTCATACACAAAGAAAATGAAAGTGAGTGGTAATGAGATCAGGGAGGGAAATGGGGTTGTGGAAGCGTATGTGCGTTGTGTGCGTTTGAGAGAGTAATATAAAGAGAAAGAGAGAGAGAGGGGGGGGGGGGGCTGGTGGGGAGTTCAAGAGAATTTGGTAGGAGATGGGGAACAGAAAATAGGAAGGGGAGCTAGAGAAAGAAAGAAAGCTAGAACTTAGAAGCAAGAGAGGAGGAGATGGACGGGAAGAAAGGGAGATAGAGAGAGAGAGAGAGAGAGAGAGAGAGAGAGAGAGAGCGTAGAAGATCATGGCATGAAGATGGTTGGGTTTTGAGATTTGAAATGGGAGAGAGAGAGAGAGAATGTGTGATTATGAGAACATGGAAAGAGCAGAGGTAAGGAAAACAGGAATATGATGGCCAAACAAAGATGGAATACGCAGAGAGTTGGATAGAGAGGCAAAGGGAGAGACAGAAAGACAGAGAGTGGTGGAGTAAGGGTGTCATGGATGTGATGACGAGCAAGTATATCGAAAGGAGTCTGGGGGTATACGCCAGGGAAAGGACCTCGTCGGACAAAATTGCCCGTTCCGCTCACGTATGCCGTGGCAGCAGGCCCGCTCAAAATATACCAAGTTTGGTCACTAAACATGCAATCTATCATTTTGTATGTGTCAGAATCGACTTATTCGTGCCAAGTGCACGGAAATAGAGATGGAATGGTGTTTGTTTTGGTTTGGATGTTCGTAGGTATCATAAAACATAAGCGCTCCTGCATGCATGGTAGCGCGGTGCATTTGATGTTGCGAGCAGCCTGCGACTGCCGCTCTCCCCTGCCCCTTCTCCTCTATTCCCCAGCGCCAGGTTGGATCCCGTGTTCTCACAGACTCGACTGGTTCACTGTATTGCCTCGACCTCGTCCCGACAAGTTCAATAACATGTTGCATTCAATGTTCTCCATGAGTATAAAAATGCACCTTTCGTTTTTGTTTTCTGAAGGATTCAATAGATTGCAGTAGAACCATGGAGCTTTTTCGGATCAGCATTCACTTTGTGTGATTTTATCAACCATTGTCAACGGCCAACAAACGAAATTCAAAACCCAGAATGTGTGTATTAATTTTGTTTCTTTGAATTTGTTTTGTTTTCTATTCGTTCGTTTGTTTAATTTTGTTTCCTCTCCTTGTTTTTTTCTTCTTCATAACTTCAAAAGATAGAACAATCACAGAAAATTGCGAGGTAAAAATCTATTTTGTAGCCGAAAGTTAGTAGCTGATTGAGCGATAACATTTGAAATAAAAATATCTACGTTTTGCTTCTTAAAAAGGGATTTCCAGCGTCTTAAAAATTCTTATAATTTTGTATACGGTTCCTTCATGTCTTTGGACAAATTTTAAGCAGATGGCGTTTTGATGCATTCCTGATTATATCGAAAATATTATGATTTCATTGTACCCTTTATTACTCCGTATAGGGAACATTAACAACCAATTGATAATAAAAGAGAGTTTAGCTTATTATATAGGTCAGTCAAAAGACTAAGCTCATAAAGCCAATGGCACTGTCACAAAAAGAGTTTACTAACTCTTTCAAAAGACAGTTCTAGAGCAAACTTTAGACAACTTTTTGATCTTTGACACTTTGATTTATTTCCAGTCTATTGGGAGCTCAATCCCTTTTCAATTTAGAAACAGAAAAGGAATACATCCATACACAACGAAATTACAAAATAGAGAGCGCAAAAGGGAATACAGCGTATGCTTATTTTCTTCTCTCTCCCCATATTTTGTTTTCCATGACTTGGTTTCTGGTGTGGTTCCTTCCTTCTTCTTGCCTTTGTTTAAAACGTGGAGTGTCTCAATTTCCATACAAATGAAGGAGTTGGTTCCCTTGCCGGCGATTTGGCAGAAGAAAAACACGAAAGTCAGAGATGCATGAAAATGGATGTTAAATACATGCACGGGCCTCAATGGGTCGACGAGCTGGGAGAGGAGATAGGGGAGAAAGACGTCTCCAATATTGGCGCCACGGAGGGATCGACTCAACTCACTGCTTCTTTATACATTTTAAAGATGCCATATGAATGCTTTTTCATCTCTCTCTTTCTCTCTCTCTCTCTCTCTCTCTCTCTCTCTCTCTCTCTCTATCTCTCTCTCACTCTCTCTCTTTCTCTCTTGCTCTCTCAACTCGCTCTTTTCTATTCACTGTTTCTATTTGCCTGCATGCCTATCCCTCCCTCTCTTTTCCAGCCCCCCTTCTCTCTCTCTCTCTCTCTCTATATATATATCTTGCTCTCCCCTTCTATGTCGGTATGTGTGTGTCTCTCTCTCTCTCTCTCTCTCTCCCTCTCTGTCTGTCTCTGAAATCGCATCATATTTATCACCGTCTCTCTCTCTCTGTCTTTGAATTTGTACTCTTATAACGATACGTCTTCATGTCTCTCTGTATCATTATTTAAACACATCTACCTCTCTACTACCTGTCCAATATCTTCCTCGTATTTATCCCTCTCGCCCTCTCCCCTAATCGCACCTACATCCAGACACATTACTCCATACATGCTCCATTACACACGTCTTTGTAATACCTGTCGCGGTCTTGTGGATGAGTCTGCGGACTGTGAACGACAAGGTAGGGGTTCGAATCCTTTCCACAGCACTAACGTTCCTCGGCACATTTGCAACACTCGACCCAGGTTAGGTAAATGGATACCTCGCAGGAATTAATCCCTAAAAATGCTATAGTGTCGAAATAGCAACATGCTAAGGCCGGGGTAATTGTTGCTGAGCACTAGGAGTGTCAAGTCTGACGAACATAAGCATTATTTTTAAAAAAAATGCTCTATTATCATTATCATTACTATCATAATTCCCCTCTCTACTGGGCTCTCCCTTTGCCAACTTCTCCTACCATGCCAACAGCCTTTTTGTAACGTGACTCATGGTTTGCAGTATGTTGGGATCCAAGATTACGAAGAACACACACAATTTGAGTGTAGTGAGCGAGATAATATTTACTCTCCCCTCCTCCGATGTATTGAAAACCCTGGCAGAAATGTATCTTTGCAGGAGGGAAAAATTGATGTTTATTTTGCATCAGAATTGTTATAATGATGTTTGTTTTGCCCATCAAGCGGATTAATTACAATTGAATTTCTTACCTTGCTTTAATACCATCCATATATTAATACTGTTTCAATTAGCTATAAAAACTGATTTTTAAGCATTAAAACAAAAATTGCAAGTTAAGTCGGCGCCCCCCCCTCCCATCCCGATGCATTTTTTATAATTGTTTTCTTAAACTATTGTGTTCACTTACAATGTATAAGGAACACGATTGGATAGACTTTCAAGAACTCAACTCAAAGGCGATTTTAATTTGTTATTACATTGCCTTTAGAAATCATGACCATTATTATATACCATCGCATTGTCTTGTTGTTCGCACTTTTCAAAAGCTGATGCACAAGGCTACTGGAAATTTTGTTGAGAATGTTGCGATCGTTTCGAGATTAGGGGGAAACTGTTTAAAAACAATATTGCTTTGCAACACCCAATATGATGAACATTATTTTTAGGATATATTCCCGAACGATGAATTTCTTGTATTATGGCTAGCTGATTCGCTCAAGTATAAAAATCTCATGGATTCTCATTTTTGTGGACTTCTGATCGTGTTAGCGAATCATAAGAAAAGAAAATGACAAAAATAAAAAGCAAATCAAGCTAAAGGGCATAATTTTCCAAGATAAAAATTGTCTGACAAATGAAAAAAATGATCTACCCTGCCCTTGCCCAAATATTAATTGTCCAATTTCTTACTTCTGCTAGCAACCCCCAAAATACTTTCACAAACAAACAAGGCAAGGGTACTATCGCATCTAGGTATTGCTATCTACTTGGGCAGACCCCACGAATGTCCCTGTTGTCATAAACAGTAGCTGTCAATAAGTAATCGTAATTACGTGTACAACTTGACTTGATATATATATATATAAACTCCTCCCGATACTATGTAACTGTCTCTCCCTCCTTCTTCCTCTCTGGGCCTTCTCTTTCTATGATCTTTTTCTTCATATCTTCCTTCCTCTCCTAATGTTAATGCATTGCTGCATATTGTATGCATTGTAATTTTTTTTTTATGGGGCGTCACTTCAAGCTATTGCTTAAGACGACCCCTTTTCTGTCGTTATCATACATTTAAATTAAATACGATTGTAAACTAATGTATCTTGTTCTATATGGAATAAATACACATCCAATCAAATCAAATGATTCAGTGTTTCAGAAACACTTTTTTTAATTTAAGATTTAATGTTGTTATAGAATATGGTATCATTTCATGTTAGATATTGTGATACGTTTTAATACAAATACACCGCCTCATTGCTTAAATATGAGGCGGTGGTTGCCCGAATATTTGAATGTAAAAATTATTGGGGCTGCAGTCCCCTCCCCCCCCCCCCTCCCCTGAAACCTCCTCTCCTCGTATTAGCCTATCTGTCTATATAGGGTCCTGTCACGCAGATAACCCGACCTGCATTGTCCTCTTTCAGATTTCAACGCCATTTTGACGAAAAACTCATTTGCAGTTAGATTCATCGAGAAAAACACATTTTTTTAAATTTTAAAATGAAATCAATGACCATGGGCAATTCACACTTCTTAAATTATGGATTTCCTATACCCTGGATATTATAACAGCGCATGACGCTTCCATGGTATCTCTACACTAACGTGCTTTCATGTGAACAAATTTGACTGGATTTGTCATATAAAATAAATGTCCTCATTTAAAACAAACTCGTAGCAGAAATTTCCCAATCCGAACGACTTTTTTCTTCTTCTTCTGATCATCATGATCATACTTCTTGAGGCGGGAACCCTGCGGGTATGAATACTTGATAGTTAAGCTCCATTGGAGCGGTCCCCCTGACTGGGGTGTCTTCTTGCCCCACTTCCAGTTCCACTGGGTGTCAATTTCCTCAAGGTATTTTCCCTCTTTTCCTATTTGCCCTACAATCGGTTGACTCGCATCCATAAGGATATAGACGAGTACTAATAAAGTAAAAAATAATCCATATTACTTTGTACAGTTTATTTATGTATGCACTAGAATTGAAATTGAGAATTGGTCGCTTTGCTATCCTGTTTTCTCATGTTTTCCTCATATTTCCTAATTTTTACTTGTTTTGTTTTTTAATTTAACCAGGCGGATGCGAGTTTTTGTATAGGGTTTTGTTGAATGCCAAACACACACTGAATTTGCACCCACATTGAAAGCTAGTATAATATCATGAAATCAAGCTACGTTTTCAATGTATCTATCCCTTATAAATCCATCCTTTCCAGCCTGCGTGAAGACAAAGATTCTCCTTTTTCCCCTAATCTCCTTGCATACACATACCAGCAATCACATTTCTCCACCGTTGAATCGCTGATGATGTAGCGCATTGTAAGCGAGATGCTTCGCCGAGTCTCTGGCGTAGGTCATCTCGCGAGTCCCTCCTGGGCCCCCATGCTTGCTCATACGTGAAATGAAATTATTATTAATGTCTGAAATGTATCATATGATACCCACCATTAGCTGTCTTTTGCAGCCTCTTACGCCTTCCATTTTTGACCGGAAAAGGGGTATTAAGGAGACGTTTCTGTTGGTTTTCCCTTCCTTGTTTTTATTTTCTATGAGGTTGGTTCGATTGGATTATGGAAAAATTGATATTACCGATATGCCTTGTAATATGAAAGCTTGACTTGAAATAACATCAGGCCTTTGTTTCGGCATCACTTTTGATTTTATAGTATTTGGGGCGTAAAATTGCTTTAAGTTGTTTAGTCATACGTGCCTTAGTGAAACCTATCAAACTTTATTGTAAAAATCATATATTCAGTCTCCTTTTGTTTCGATTATTGAATCAGTTTAGATGAATACCCATAACATTTTATAGGCCTATTGTTGCATGCGCCTTTTATTTGTATTCATGGTATACGTATACGTGATTTCAAACTAGAAAGGGATATGCATGGACAGTTGAAAGGACATTTTGCTGAATAATTGGGGCAGTCAAGTAGTTGACTGATATTTAGAAGACAACCAAACTAGAGTGTTTTGGGGCAAAATCATATTAATATAGGCAAGAACTCTATTCCTCTAAATACCCTGATATTCATTTCCTACAAGATTCCAATAAATTCTGGCGGGGGGGGGGGGGGGACATGATAGGAGATGACACGAAAACTAATACGCAATTAAAATTGAGGACTCCGTTAAAGTCATGTATACTATTAACGAAATGTTTCTTTACCAGCAGCCATTGTAGCATCATTTTCTCATTCATAATGGTGACGTGATCAAGTTGATTTTCCTCTGGACGATGAATCACACGGTATTGGCTCAAATTGGCTATGATTATAAAATATTAGAATTAGTAGTAGTAGTAGAAGTAGTAGTAGTAGAATTAGTAGTTGTAGTAGTAGTAGTAGTAGTAGTAGTAGTAGTATTAGATGTAGTAGAAGTAGTAGTAGTAGTAGTAGTAGTAGTAGTAGTAGTAGTAGTAGTAGTAGTAGTAGTAGTAGTAATAGTAGTAATAGTAGTAGTAGTAGAAGTAGTAATAGTAGTAGTATCATCATTCTCATTACTATTTTTATTTTTGCTTTTAATATCATTATTATAATCATTATTATCATTATTATTATCATCAATATTAATATTATCATCATCATTTTACCTGTACATAATTTCGGAAAGAAAGTATCCTATTAAAGCCTTATGTACAGTTGTATATGCCTGATAAGGTTTGGAACCTAGTACTAGTAACGTATATCTATTGTCTTTCATGCCAACTCTTAAAACCACAACACAAATCTTTTGAGTACGTAAAGCTCTTCGTAACCTATTCAAACACTTTAGGCGCCATCTTACGCCTATAAATCCGTCGATTTTCCCCATAAATCCATCAAGCAAATTAATCTCATCATTAACCTGTCTGTCATCATCCTACTCGGACACCGCCTCACCAGCCTTCTCAACGACTTGACCGACGACGATACGGGACACGTTGCTTATCTCTCCGAGATCGTGTTACCCGTCGATTAGGCCAATGGGTCTGTATCGTTTCGCGCGCTTGGGGGATGCCTGTCGTATCAGGGGGATGCCTGTGTTATCAGAGGCAGGGGTTGCTAATGGAGACCACGCGAGTATCACTCGATTGTGTGGTATGTGTGTTAGACTGCATGGCCAGATGTATGTGCTGGTTTTGTAGGTAATGCATGCGGTGGACCCTTTTTACATCGGGGGGGGGGGGGGGGGAGGCTAGTATAGGCTTGTATAGGAAACCCATCGCTTTCGGGAATGGGGAGGGGGGTGTTTATGTGTAGCAAACGTAGTTGTCGTGTGTGTTGTACTGTAGTTCAAATAACCAGCGGTTTCCCCGCAAACCGAGTGTGGGTTTGTGTTCGGCAAATACTCTACCTTATTTCCCCCTCATCTCACACACAAAATAGTATTGACTGACTGTGATGTTGAACACTAAACGGTCTATTTGTTTTTTTCTAAACATTTTAAACACGTTCAAAGTTTAAAGTGATTCTTCACCACAAAAATTGGCATTTATTTTTTGTTACATGAAGTAACTTCTGCCCATGTATTTTCCTTTTCAGATATTATACTGCTTATTTGAGAAAAACAAAAGGAAAGGTTATCAATGTACCTTTAAGAAAGAAATAAAAACCTGTCTGGAAAAGGGTAACCTAGAATTGTGATTGGTTACTTTAGTAGTCAAGAATCGACCACAAATTGTAGGTTATGCCCATACATATCGCAATGTCAATATTTCAATAGGTCAACAAAAACTCGTCAAATTGTCTGATCTTTGTTGACTTATCTATGCGACAACTGGCCTTATCGTTATTACTTCTATAATTTGTTTCTTGAAGTCGTTTAAGATACCACATCAAACTAAACCGCCGAGGAAAATGATTCCAAGTGCTGAATTTGTTGGGATAAAAATACAATTAAAATTCCTTTTCCTTGTCTGGTATCGTTGTTTTAAAAATACAAAAAGATGTTTGTGTAGTTATTTTTCATAAGTGGAATGGATAATATCAGATTTATATTGTTATTTTCACACCTCATGTACTATTTTGAAATAATAAATGCTAATACATCAATTATCAGTTACTTATACATTGTCGATAAAGTTCATACGTGATTTTCAACACATATTATATTCAATTCTATTTTTGTAGATGTGCTTGTAGTATACCATTTACCATTTACCATACGAACTACATTGATCAATAAAAGGGATGTCAGTCTATTTCTAAAACAGCCTCTTTAAAGTTTCAAAGCATAGTTTTGTTATAGGGTCATGAATTTGGTTCAAATGAACATATTGGAAGCATATGCGGTCCTACAATATTCAGTGATCGTTGTCGCGGTTGAAATCGAGTCTAAAGTTATAAAATTGTAAATAATAAACTCTTTTTGTTGTATAGCTCCCTCTCAAGGTCAATGTATTAATTAAGAAAGAAAGAAAAAAAAAAAGTTTCTTGACTAAAATCGATAGATTAGCTATTCCCGTTTGGAAATTATATATCACAACTACACATTCTGAGATTTTCATGGTCGCAGCTACCATTGTACGGCCGTAGGTGCTATTTGAAATTCATCAAATTTACCGGGAGCACCGGTACATTTTTACATTCATTTTTTCTCGAAAGCAGAAGACTATTTTAGGGGCTAAATTTTTTAGTGCTTATATTATCATCCTCAGGGGCATCTAAATATATCAAAATTGTAAAGAATCACCATCCACCCTATTTTCAAAATTCCCCAAATCTTTGTATTACCTTTAAAACGTTCACCATGATAAACTAATTGGTCTGACCACGTGCATGCCTGTCTGAGAGCCGAAAGTCAAAACAAAGATAATGCCCAGGGGAGTTTAACATTGCAAAATGTGTAAAGTCATAAATATCCTAAGCACTTGTAAGTGGTAACAAAATCTTAGGCATTTTAAAAGCAAATATATGATATATAAGCAGTCGCCTTTGTTTTTGTTTCTATGAAAGAGGACTTGAAAGCGTTTGAGCCCCGGAAGAAATATATATCTCAGAGACTTGCAACATTAACTTTGAAATATAAGATTACATATGCCTTCTAAACTGAATAATACTGTGTTTAATACACTTAAAGAAGTATGTTTTGATTTGAGGGCGAATACATTTGGATATATTTTAATACGTTTGAAGAAAAGAGTCAGGTTTCGTCATTTCAAGTGGTTTCAATTGTCATGATTAAATTATTATGTTTTTAAAAATTTATTTGATGTTATTGTTTGATGTCATTTTTTTGCTGTTACAGTTTGTTATGGCTGAAGATTTTTCTATTTTACCTTTTTAATTTTACCTCTGTTTCCAACAACACATGATAACCAAGTACTAAATGTAGGGTTTGAACATGACTTTAGAACAACACACCCCTTCCATGGAGAAGGATAAACAAGACTTGAGCAAGGACAAAGACATCCAAACATACACAGATTCACAATCTCCCTGTTAGTACTGCTGCAAATGGCTGCAAATGGCAAATATATCGCGGTAAAATAGCACGGGCACTACTCTCCTTGTCGGGGGGGGGGGGGGGGGGACCAGTCTTATGAAGTGGGGAAATTGAACTATTGGTTGCAATAGGGAATTCAGAATATGGGACGAAGAAACTAGAATACCAATTATGAAAGGATATGAAATGGTATCCTATTGTGTTTCCTCTCTTTAAAAAAAATATATATCCTATTGTGTTTCCTCTCTTTAAAAAAAATATATATATTACTTTTTCCCTCTCACCCCCCCCCCCCCCCCCCTTACTTCCTTTTCTTTTCGACATTCGATTGGGGAACGTATTTCCCCTTGCCTCCGTGTCTACGCCACTGCTATGATACATCAGAGTCAGCATGAATCATGCGGCACTCATACAACATAATAATCGTCATAATTATCTCCATTTTCATATTTGATATCTTGCAGACGGCAAGAGAGGGCGGCAGACATACACGCGACAACAGACGCTGGAGCTGGAGAAGGAGTTCCACTTCAGCCGTTACGTCACGCGACGACGTCGCTTCGAGATCGCCCAGAGTCTGGGACTCAGCGAACGACAGATCAAGATCTGGTTCCAGAACAGGAGAATGAAATGGAAGAGGGAACACGGGTCCAACTGCAGCATGACGAACCAGCAGGATCAAATGCCCAGCATGGCCGACTTTATCGGCTCGTAGTCTTTGACCTATTAAAAGTGACGTCGAAAGCCAAAAATGAACAGTGGACTTTTAAAAAAGAACTACATGTACATGGAACTAAGTGAAATACTTTATAAACTTTAACTGATTTTTACCATGTGAATACAGTGAAGGTCATTTTTTCCTTCGAGAAAAAAAAAGATAATCATAAAATTAAACTGAATTTATTAGAGTTCATTTAATGAAGCAAATTTGTTTATTATGCCTGTGTCACATAACACTATTACGGACACTGATCAAGTTCATAAGAGTTAAGAATTTAAGAATTGAGTTATGGCTGTCAGCCTTTTGGTCCAGTAAATAATTTCGTCTGTTTGGAGCGTTAACTCATATACTATAACACAAAGAGAACACATTTCTGGCTCTGAAAAACAAATCACATGTCATAGTAATTAAAAGATGCTTTGTTATCAGTTTTGGAAACATGACGCCCCTCCTGCAAGTGGTCTGCTTTGTAATTTACTGTCTATGGGCGTCACATTGAAAGAAGGCATGTATATCGTCTCTTGGTATAAAATAATTAACTTCTTTCTCAATTTGTTTTGAAAGACCAAAGTGAGTAGACAAAAATCGTGTTACCTCTCATTTTAGCATTTACAAATTGAAGTAATACATTAATTTAACGCATGTCGATATTGCAGTATATTTATTTAGATTTGGGTGATTTTTTTTTTGCTATTGGTATTTCATAATTCCAAGGGACTGCTTGTCACGCATTGGCCCCATCTCGTTCACCTCGATTATTGTGTGCAGACTCTACTTGGATTACTTTGATAAATGCAATGAAATATTTTTAATCAATACGAATCAATTTAAAGATTTTATTTCAAAAAAGTTAACGAACTTGTGTTAAATTTGAAGAAGAAAAAAAATTATATTTCATAATCCCAAAAACAATGCTGCCAGAACGCTGCGACATTTACGTAATGCTGAAAGCAATATTTCTTCGATATAATATGCATGACATATTATATGAATAACTTATCATATTCAACAATATGTAATGATTTCATATTTTATTGACATCATGATGAGTATATCAACAAATCATGAACTCCAATAAATAGTTTATATGTTAATATTAAGAGTGGATACTTTATATAAAATATTTCGTGAGCAGACCCTAAGCTAAATCTGATAAATCATGTTGCCCTTCTGTATTTTACCGTTGTATTCATCTCTTTTAATGAAAACATGATCACAAAGGCTTTCGAGAAATCAAGTAACAAGGCAATTTCAAAACTATATGGTAGGCCTATTCCCCAAATAGTTTAGGTTCAGATTATGTGATACATCATTTTAATGTTGCACATATCAAAAGGTCACGGACAAGAGTTTTATCAAAGTTATGTCCTTGTTGTTTTCTCGAATGTCTTTGCGATCGTCTACTTCCAAAATAAACATGTAAAACTATAAATTTCACCTAAGTGATATTGATACACATGGAAGGTAGAGTACTTAGGAAGCTATGGACTGGTATGGAGATATTATGTAAAAAATAGTCCATGTAAATAACTTTTTTTATAACTATACATTACTACATTATTGCGATTGTACAGACCATAGTTGTAATCATACTTATGTCAAGAACGTGATTAATGTACAAATTTGATAACTTATATCGAAAAGTCTTCTTGTATATTCACTGAATACGCACAAGCGGTTACTGCCCGTCGACAGAAATAATTTATCTTAACATTCTGAAATATTAAACTGTCTTTATATGCCCAACCTTCTTATTCAATATTATTAGTGTGTCTCCAGGGAAAAGTACTACTTTGATTATCATAATAAACAAATAGCTCACATTTATCATGCGCCCAATACTTTGTTTATTTAGGCGCAGTACATATTATTACCCCGGTCATCGGATTCAGTGTTACCTGTACACATGCACATTTTCCACTCCCTGGGGAGCATTCCGGCCAGTCGCCATTGCTCATCCAACCACATGAACTTTCGCATCCTACCGGGTACCCATTTAACACCTGGGTGGAGAGTGGCAAATGTAGATTAACATCTTGCAAAAGGGCATTGGTGCTGTGTCGGGGATCGAACCATGAACTTCGAATTTCAAGTCAAGTGCTTAAACCACTCGACTCCGACACTTTAGCAAGTGCTTGGTGGTGAAGTTGATTGAAACTTACATTATGTTGCCTCAAATCAAAAGAGAAACTACCTTTCGTTCAATAATAACGTTTTTTAAAGTATTGTAAAGCCTCAACCGCCGAGGAAAAAAGCCGTTGCTTAAACAAAATATTACGTGTACAGTATATGAATGGCAACTGCGCCCAATAAACTGCCCTGCACGTAATTATCCCTGAGCTCTGTGTGTTAAGATACATAAATGTGATGCGTATTGCACTTTACGTCAGCATACAAAAACACCGCAATTTCTGCCACGTCATATCTGTACGAGGCTATAATAATAAGTCAATTTATACCGCAGCAAGAATACATTTAAAAACCATGGACATCATCAAATACATGTACACATGGAGAAGGGTGGTTTCACCATAATTATCATTTTTCACTACCTATAATTATACTATTGCTTTCCAGGAGGTTTGTGACCGATTTTCTATTTTGTTCCCCTGCATGTTGTATTTCCAAAACTGAAGATTCAATAGTTGAAATCTTATGACCTACAATACACTACAGCGCACTGGAACAAGCATTGCTGCATTGGTCAAATTTATTCAAATTATTTTGTGCGATGTAAAAATATTCAAAATAAAATAAGAGGCTTTTGTACATGATGGACATGTCAGGTGTTGTCATTTTAATCATATCAGTGGAGGTTTGTGAAAATATCTATGTATAATGATTACTCACTAACAAAAGATAATTTAACACAATTAACAAATATTTATTTTTTAATTTTAATAATTTGATGAGTGATAACGATACAAAGTTGAAGATTGTGAGTATCATGATAGAGAATTATGATGGAATGTTGGTGAGAGAGAAAGAGAGAAAAGATCTAAGGTAAGGAGGAATTATTCTAAAGTAATGGAACAAGGTAAACAAAAATAGGATACAGACGAAAAGCCTGCAGTTAGTTTTTTTCTGACAGAAAAGTAAAAGCCTAACAGACTTTAAAATTGGCCAACCACGTGTAACAGCGTGAATTGATTGGAAAGTAAATTTCAATTGAGGAATCAGACTAGTTCTATTAAAAACAAAGGATGGACGGTTAAACATATTAAAGTGAAAATAATCTTGAGAAGCTCTGAAAGGAAGTTGGTTGGTTGGTTGGTTCTTCGTTTAGATGGCGCTCTTCAATCTCAAAGATTATTTTGAGTGAGTGAGAAGAGAAGTCGACCAATAGAGGGCGGATAACTAGAAATGACAGGAAAAGATAATAGGGACATTTAGATTTGCAAGTCGACATAGAAGACTACTACGTGTGGCGTTCTTTTAAGGCACTGGCGGTGCATTTAAAGGACGTCACCCTTGAGCGCCAGGGGTTGGGGGGGGGGGGGGGGGCAACTCCCCAAAAAGGTAAAATGAACTTGTTTTTACCCGCCCCCCCCCCTGGATCCACCACTGGAGGAGGAGATGGGGAGGGAGGCAAAGAGGGAGACAGGGAGAGACAGAGACAGAGCCAGAGAGAGGGAGAGATTGGTTTGGTTGAACCAAAAAACAGACTGTACGCAGAAAGGATAGTACGAACAGAAAGGATAGTACGAATGCACAGAAAGAAAGACGCGAAGAGCAGATATAAAGGGTTTAAATTGTATAAAATAGTGCATGGAATGATATATGGTGGGTTTAGAAAGTACTTTGTTATTAAAGAATATCATTATAGCTTGAGAAATGCTTATAATACCTTAGAACTGCCAAAACCACATGAATTTCAAGAAAAGGAGCTTATGTTATAGAGGCATTAAATCTTGGAATCAGCTACCTATGAACGTAAAAACTTTCTCTGTATTTAAATCAAGGGTAATATAAATATTAATTTTATATTTTGTTCGCTTAAATATATATTTATATAACTATAACATCTAAATAAACGCTGTTTGGAAAGAATAACTACCGACGGGGGGGGGGCTGGGTAGTAGTATCTTGGTTTGTAAATTTTCATTTTTGTTTGTATACTTATGTTCTTGTTTTTTTTTTTTTTTTTTTAATATTTCATATGTTATGTGTTATCTTATAATTGTACATGCAATTTTTATATTGCGCACGGACCAACAGAGGAACAGCCTTTGGCTGAAGATTGGTGCCGTGCAAAAATAAAATAAACTGAACTGAACTGAAAGGGGACAGAGAGAGATAGGGAGAGACAGAGACACAGAGAAAGTGAGAGAGGGAGAGATTGGTTTGGTTGAACCAAAGAACAGACAGTACGCAGAAAGGATAGTACGAAGGCGCAGAAAGAAAGACGTGAAGAGCAGATATAAAGGGGGGCAGAGAGAGATAGGGAGAGACATAGACAGAGAGAAAGGGCGGTGAGAGATTGGTTTGGTTGAACAAAAAAACGGACAGTACGCAGAAAGGATAGTACGAGGGGAAAAAAAGACGTGAAGAGCAGATATAAAGGGGGGGGGCAGAATAATTCGGTCAATACAGCAGGAGACTGAATTAATAACTGCGCCATCTGTCGACGTGCATCGCTGTCGTTTTGGAATCTGCTCGCCCTTCATAATATTTCTCAAACAATAACTTCCCCTATCAAAGCTTCAAAGTAACCATTTCTTGAATCTAAAATGATTATTTTTTTCTTTCTTTAACACTCGGTACTTTTAGTGACAATTCAAGCCTTCTCTGGCAGAGGGAACAGGAGGGGTAGGGTGGGAGAGGGGTTGCACAGGGTCTGAGAAACACAATCTCTTCGCCAGCTGGTGTTTCGCAGAGATGAAAAAAGAGACCAATATAGTGAAACACAAAAGCGATCTCATGATTGATCAAGAACGATTGATAACAGCTCAATGATTTCAAAATATACAACGACGATTTAAATGAGGATAATAGCTACCTTTCTCTAAAGTTCCATAGTTTGATCTTCCAGCTATTATCAATTTAAATTTAAATTAAAGGTATTACAAAGTTTTGGGAAATTTTGAAAAATGGGTAGATAGTGATTCTTTACAATTTTGATATATTTGGATGCCCCTGTGAATGTTTAAAGCACTAGAAATTTTAACCCCTAAAACACTTCTGCTTTCGAGAAAAATTGAATATAAAGATTTACCGGTGCTCCCGGTAAATTTTGATGAATTTCAAATAGCTCCTACGGCCGTACAATGGTAACTGCGACCATGAAAATCTCAGAATATGTAGTTGTGGTATTAATTCAAAACGGGAATAGCTAATCGATCGATTTTAGTCAAGAAACATTGTTTTACAGCTCTATTAATATTTTGACCTTGAGAGGGAGCTATACAACAAACAAACAAACAAACAAGTGTTTATTATTTACAATTTCATAACTTTAGAGTCGATTTCGACCGCGACAACGATCAGTGAATATTGTATGATCGCATATGCTTCCAATATGTTCATTTGAACCAAATTCACGACCCCATACCAAAACTTTGTATTACCTTTAAGGTAAATTGTGGGACATTCCATCTTGTATGCAACTTTTTGGTATAATAACTGATCACTGAAATTTTCAGCCAAGAAAATGTTAGTTCCTGTGCCGTTATTTTGTACATTAGTTTCGGGAAAAAAATAACTTCAGGGTGAGGATGGGAAATGCGAAATTAAGTTCGTTTTTAAGAGAAATATTTCTCTCTGTGCCTGTCAGCAGGTGAGGTTCCCCTCACAACGCACCCCCTCGCCCCCCCCCCCCCCCCCCCAAAAAAAAATAATAAAACAAAATTTAAGATTATGCATTTATGAAAATGTTCAACCTTGAGCTGAACGAAAAAAAAAAGAAAAAAAAAGAAAAATGGAGCAAATCACAAAAACGGAGGATGCCTGCTGCCTCCTTGGATAAATTAATAGCCATCTTGTCCGAGTGGTCTAACACCAGTTCACCATAAATCGACTCGGTCACTGACCGCAGAGGTCACGGGAGCCACGAATTTGACGTAACAAAATTTAGTAGATAGATATGACCTAGCTTAAATACATGTAGACCAATAAATCCATTATAAAGTACCCCAACATCTAGTAAGACTTGAATGATTTAGATTCTAGACAAGCTTTAGGAAGAAATAAAGCACCGTTGGGTGGCAAAATATCCCTCCCTGTAACATGAAGATGAATGTTTCAAGGTCAGTGTTTGGGTATAACCATGGACCCTACCACATGGGCCTACTAGTCCATGGTATAACGAGAAAAGTTTGATGCGTTGTTAAACGTGGATCATTGCAATAAATTGAAATCTGTGTTCCCACTTAATATTTTACGTATATATGCAACTTTATGTTTGCCATATTTGCACTATGGTGTGCTAGCTTGCAGCAACCAAATGAATAAAATTACTACTGGTACAGAAAAGAGTAATACGAATTGTTTGTAATTCTCACTATCTTGCGCATACAGATGTTCTTTTTTTTATTTATTTTTTATTTTTTATTTTTTTATAATAATAGTGTTTTGAAAGTTGAAGATATTTATCATTTTCAACTAGGAGCTCTAATGTATGAATTTAAAGCAGGTCTACTGCCAGTAGCCTTGGCTAGAATATTTAAGAAAAATAACCAAGTTCATAGTTATTCCACACGACAGACGCAAGCATATCACTTACCTCTTGTTAGAACGCAATTTGCCCTTACTACTGTGGGTCCACTGGACATAGGTTTTGGAATTCCCTTGAACCAAGAATAGCGCAATCGGTCAGTATTTATGTATTTAAGCGCAAACTGAAGTTACTTTATTTGAGTCGATATCGTCTAGATTAATAGTTGTGATCAGGGGCGTCGCCAAAGGGGGTGTGGGGGTGCGACACCCCCCCCCCCCCCCACCTGTCAGGATATTGTCGGTAAAATTGCGCTGCCGTCGGGAAAAAGAGAAAAGGAGGAGGGCATAAAAGAGAGGGAAAAAAAGAGAGGGAAAAAAGAGAGGGAAAAAAAGAGAGGGAAAAAAAGAGAGGGAAAAAAGAGAGGGAAAAAAAGAGAGGGAAAAAAGAGAGGAAAGGGAAGAAAAGAAAAAAAGGAAAGGAAAGGAAAGGAATGAAAAGAAAGGAAAGAAAAAAGAAGAAAGAAAGAGAAAAAAAACGAGGGAGGAGAGAAAAGAAAGGAAAAGAAAAAAAAAAGTAAAGGAAAAAAAGAAGAAAAAAAAAAGTGAAAGGGAAATAAAAGAAACGGGGGATGAAAGAGAGGAGAGAGAGGGGAGGTAAGAGTCTGAGAGAGGAGGAGTGGGAGTAAAAGAGAGAAGGGGGTTGTTGGGTGGAGTCGTCTCGTCGAGGGAGCAAGAAAGACACGGGTAAATATGTTGCTGTGTCGGGTCAGCTGTGTCGCTATTCTTGATCGATCCTCGTGTATTATATCAATGCAGAAGTTTGAAGTCGGTGAGATGTATATATATTGTCGGTCGGCCGACAAGTTTTTTTCCCTACGAACTGTGATTTCTTATCCGCTGTGATGACTTCGAGAGTGACTACAACTACAGTACTTGTATTTTTTCACTATAATATCAGCTAAAGAAATCAGAGGTTTAAAATTTTCGGGGAAACTAAATTCAAACAAGGTTTAAGAGTCAATAACGGTACGACGAATCGTCTTCCTTTCTTTATATTGTGATGAAACGCCAAAAATTCCGCGCTTCGCGCAGAAGGGGCAACTTCATTTAGACGAGTCGAGAACGGTACGACGAATCGTTTTCTTTCTCTAATAATTTAAGAAAAGGTCAAAGCTTCCGCGCTTCGCGCGAGAGTGGGAAACTGACTTCAGACAAATAGGGCATATTAAAAGTCGAAACCGGTTCAACGAATCGTGTTCTTTCTCTAATAATTTGAGGAATCGTCAAAGCTTTCGCGCTGTGCGCGAGAGGAGGAAACTGAATTCAGATGAATAGGGCTTAATAAGATTCGAAAACGGTACGAGGAATCGTCTTCCTTTCTTCATTATTGTGATGAAACGCCTAAAATTCAACGCGTCGCGCGGAAAGGGAAAACTTCATTAAGACGGGTCGGGAACGGTACGACAAATCGTCTTCTTTCTCTTATAATTTAAGGAAACGTCAAAGCTTCCGCGCTTCGCGCGAGAGGGAAAAACTGAATTCAGACAAAATTAATAGGGCTTATTTAGAGTCGAAAACGGTACAACGAATAGGTTTCTTTCTCTAGTAATTTGAGAAAACGTCAAAGTTTTCGCGTCTCGCGCGAGAGGGAGAAACTGAAATTAGATGAATAGGGCTTAATAAGATTCGAAAACGGTACGAGGAATCGTCTTCCTTTATCTATATTGTGATGAAACGCCAAAAATTCCGCGCTTTGCGCGGAAGGGGGAAAACTTTATTAAGACGAGTCGAGAACGGTACGACGAATCGTCTTCTGTCTCTAATAATTTAAGGAAACGTCAAAGCTTCCGCGCTTCGCGCGGGAGGGGGAGAAACTGAATTCAGACAAGGATTAAGAGTGGAGAACAGTACACCGAATCGTCTGCTTTTTCCCATAATTTTATGAAACGTCAAAGCTTCCGCGCTTTGTGCGGGAGGGGGGGGGAACTGAATTCAGAAAAGGATAAACAGTCGAGAACGGTACAGCAAGTCGTCTTCTTTTTTATAATAATTTAATAGAACGTCAAAGCTTTCGCGCTTAGCGCGGGAGGGGGAAAACTTCATTCAGCCAAGGATTAACAGTCGAAAACGGTACAATTAATCGTCTTCTTTTCCTAATAATTTAAGGAAACGTCTAAGCTTCCGCGCTTCGCGCGGGAGGCCTATTACCCACACCCCCTAATGAGCGCGCTTTTAAGTGATTCTCTTGCTCACTACCACCCCTCCCTAAAATAAGATCCTAGCTCCGCGCCTGCATTAAAATATATAGCTATGATGCTGACTAAATTGAATAAATAATTCGTATATTTATGTCGTCGAGGAAAATGACAATTTTTCGCATTTGCAAGTATTATAGATAGTCCATAGGAAAAACAATTTAGCCTTCGGCCCCAGGTTTATAGGGTTGAATTTGTAGATATTGGACATTTAATTTTGTCGGTAATTGGTGGCTAGTTTTGTCGGTAATCGTTGGCCTCTACACCCCCCCCCCCCACTGAAAAAGGTCTAGCGACGCCCCTGGTTGTGATCAATATTCAATAAAATTATTTGCTATATAAGTCAGCATAATTCTATTCCGTTTCTCACATCTATTCATCTGTCTGTCTTGTTTAGTTTTTGTCTGTGTTTCAGTCCTGTTGCTCGTAGTATTTTCTTATTTCTCTTGTTTATAGCCAGGCATGACTCATTTTAAAAAATCTTCTTGGAAAATCAGCCTCCTTCAGTTGCCTCGGGCTTTTTTTCTTCGTCAAAGATATAAAGGTAAAAGATTAGGTTTGGTGTTAGGCATAGTTGGTCTCGGGTTAAATGTTGTATAGACAGTCGTTGACTGAAGTTACTGAAACGTATAGGAAGAGGAGACTTTGAACGAATTGGCTTAGTAATTACACTAGTTGGCATGGAACTGAGAGGCCCCGGTTATGATACCAAAACGAGCCCCCTGGCGTCTCTTTTAAAGGCATCAACCACGCCCATCCAATCACCAAGTCCCTCGGAAAGGAATTAAAGTCGCAGTGCGAAGTGTGCCTAAATATTTCTTGCATAGCAGTTATGAACAAGATAACTAATAAACCAAAATATATCACTCGTTGTTGCTTTCAACTACATCGAAATTTCAATTACATCCCAACTCCCCCTACCCCCCCCCCCCCCTCTTTCTCTCTCTCTCTCTCTCTCTCTCTCTCTCTCTCTCTCTCTCTCTCTCTCAGTTTCTCTCTTTCTATCTCTCTCACTATCTCTCTCTCTCTCTCTCTAGTGTGTGTGTGTGTGTGTGTGTGTGTGAGAGAGAGAGAGAGAGAGAGAGAGAGAGAGCTCTCACACACTTTCTATTGTTATATCTCTCTAATTATCTATCTGTCTGCCAGCCTTCTATCTGTATATCTATCTATTTACATATCTACATAACATTACGTGTATTAACATATCTATCTATTTACTGTATAGGGTGAAATAGGGCGAAATAAAGCTTAATTGAGAATAGAAAATTTAATTTTACGCTGTTTGGGCCAGGATTTACCCCTTCCATATTCGGGACCCCGTCTGCCCGAAGTCGACCCAATCACAAGCTGACACCCCTCCATTAAAAACCCAAAAGATGCTCCACCAAGCGTCCGACCGTCCGACCCCGCTTTCCCCGGGGACCTCGCCCTGTAACAGACGGTCAACGCCACGGAAGGGGAAGATGCGCTCGTGCTTGCTCATGCGAAACTATTTTACATGAAAACCAATTAATATAGATCTTTGACAAACGAATGGGGATGATATACGTTGACGGATAATTTACTGCTGTCTGCACGTTTGCGACAACTATTTTGCATATTTTTTCTTTATATCGCTATTCCAATTGAAGTAATATTTGGTAAGCCTTTTCAGTCTGTTAGGGAGTTGCATGTATACGAGATGCGTAGCCTTATGCTTATCTCACAATGCAGGAGAAGCGATTCTTATGACATCACGCAAAGGAGAGATGTACAAGGAATGAAGATTCTTCTTGCAAGCTTTATGGATTTATGGAGGGTAAATTGATGATTAATGACACGCCTTTTGCAGGAAGACAACATATGTCCTCCTAACTGACCGAGGATTAATTTTAGACGTTGGGGGTTTGGGGAATTATTTTGTTCGCCACAGAAAAACTAAATTTTGTAATATTATTATATACTTCTCTATGCGTCGAATATAAGCTGTGTGATATTGCTAGCAGATTATTTACGCAATTATTTCATATAACGATTTCTGGAGCAAAGCTTTATAGTGAGCGCTATTTCAAAACAATAAGCTAATACGGCAATGCACATTTGAATAATCATAGGGATACTAGAGTAAATTCTATGAATAATAGGTGGGGGGTACGTACGATAAAAAGGACAAACAGTTTAAAATAGATAAGGATGGAATTTATTAGCGATAACGTTTAAAATAATAATAAAAATAAGGATGTCGGTATACTGATAGTCTTACTGATGGTGATGATGACGTCGACAATCGATTATGATTACGAAGATAAAGGAAAACCGATGATGAAATAATAGTGATAGTGAGATGATGATAAAGGAGATAGTTTTGTTGTTTGATTATGATGATAAATTTAAAGGTTCCTATCAATTATGTACAAATATATTTGCACAGAGATGGCTCTGTGGTACTTGTCGCATTCCGTAGTTTCGATGCAGTAGGTTGTTTTTGGCTAGGCATTAATCCGTCACTCAGTTAGGACTTCATTTTAACCTTTAAACTATCATTGCGATATGTTTTTATTGGATCTTAATGGTTTTGATTTGTTTTGATTAATTGATTTCTATATTATTTTTCTCGAACATACATGTTCTTATGCATTAAAGGTGCTATGTCCTATTTGCAGGCCAAAACATGAAAAGGTTAGATTCCAACAGAATTTGAAAGCTAATAATAATTTAGAACTTCCCCCCCCCCCCTTTTTTTTTTAAAGCAGTTGAAAATTCTTAGATGTAATTTGTCAGTTTGTCTATTGAGATACATCTAGTTCCCCCATCACACCAACGAGATATAACATTACGATATGAAATATGGCAGGATTAATGAATTATACATGATTTTAAAAAAACATTCAATGGAATATAATAGCGCATACTAATATTGCGTAAAACTTTATTAGAGCTATACTGTACGTCACATGGTTACTCCATCTCAGATATTTATTTACTTGTTTATTTGTTTATTCTGACATGGCATAAAGTTCACTATCATGAATATAATTACAATTGTTCACAATCATGCCCAGCCTAATTTTACCATCCATTTTCTTTGTTGATTGACGTACTATTTGTTTCCCTATAGAAACCAACAACTATCGTACTATAAGCTTTAAAAACAATTAATTATGTTTCTATTTTAAAAATAATATGCATTATTCACGCACCATCTAGCAATATAACACCAACGCATTTGTAATTAATGATTCTCTAACCAACGCATTTATAATGAACAGTCTTACACACTCACTTCATCTACAAGTGTGGAGAAATTAGCGTAAACCCAAAGAAAGTTATTTTTAAGGGAAAACTGGAGGGGGGGGGGGGGTATACGACACATGTACTCGATTCAGTACATTTTAAGTATAATATCTTGATTAGAGGCGAGAAGCGGTTGTAGGACTAAACGTGGTGACAAGCTCATAGAAAATTGCCTAACAGAAATAAAATGAAGATACCATTCGAAGAGTAGAAAACGGATATCGAAATATCAGATTCACAAATTAACCAAATGCATAGCAAAACAGGTATTCAAAACAATAAAGAGAGAGAGAAATAGAAATAGAAAGAGAGGGAAGAGAAAAGGGTAAGAGGAGGAGAGGATGTGCTCATTTTTAAACAATAAATATGCCGATGAGTTTTCACGTGGGTGTCACCCCCACCCCCTTCGCTGCCTTTTTAGCGAAGCGAAGCCCCCGACTGAATTTATAAATAAACCGATGATGTGAGATGTTTCAAACTGCGGGCATCGCCTAGATCGACGTGGGTCGCCTACTCTCATCCTTCATTCCGTCAATGACGTCGATGCAGCGTGCCGAAGTGATGAGCAATGTGGGCGTCGATCACCATAAAATTATGAACTTCGGCAGGGACCATTCAGAGTTATCATAAGGAGATGGATCATATACAAAACGCAGCCAGCGGCGATCATATTTTAATAGCGTCGATGGTGTGCAGAAAGTAATCAGTCTCTGCGTTAATTGAATTTAGCTAAGTGCACTTTCATCACCATTCGTGGGACATAATAGGGGGTGCAGATTGCAGAATAATTCATTCATTAATAATCATGAAAGTAGAATAAAAGGTTGTTGAGTTTTGTTTCTTCTGACTAATGGAGTTCTGATGTACGTGTTGCCATGGAAAAACCGGCATGATGATACGCATAATTATTGTTAGTAATGATGGTATATATAATTCCAATGTTTCGATATTTCCTAAACATAATTTTCGCAGTGTAAAAGATTGGGGGTGGGGGTACTTTCTTAAATTGGGAGTAGTAGGCCTATGTAAAAGTAAGGAACCGATATTGGTTTTTGTCGATGCGCCTCAAGATGCTTAATATGCTTCCTACAATAGCTTGACAATAATATATTGTCATTATTCATGTTTTCTTAGAGGAGGGAGTATTTCGTTGCTTGGAGATTTTCAATACATCTAGTTTTATTATAATATCACAACACTTGCCTTGCATGCATAGATATAGATGTTTTAATGTTCTACTGGAGAATATGTTCTATGTAGATGGAGATCATTTCTAAACCAATATTAAACATAATTAATCCCGTTTCCGCCATTTGTCATAACGGCACATTATTTTCGACATATGGAATAGTTCAAGAAGCTTTAAAATTCTAAGCATGTAACCATGGTAACTGACATCCACCAAAACCTAAATGCCTGAAAGTGGTCTCGACATATCCCTCTCAAAATCAAGAATACCTGAAGGGAAAAAATTGATATTTGGAAACGGTGATCCGGGCAGATGGTTTCGTTTGGTTGTCCACAGATCCAAGGATGATCCCCGGGCTAATCGCCCCCACACAAGGGGATTACTTCATCGTCAAGTTCGTTATGTTCGTCGTCTGTTTCGTTAAGCTTAGTGGAACTTCGTCAGTGCTGGCATTACAGATAAAATGCGGTATTGGTTATCGATTGCACTATGAAAGAACTTTTCACTAGTTATCATGGTTATTCTAAATTGAATTCAATTTCATTTGAAGGAAATATCTATTTTTCCGGTACGTGTATTAACAAAACATCCACAAATATATGATGTATCCAACATAAATTTAACATTCACGATTAACGGTGAAGAAGACGTAGATCTCTTTACGCAAGAGCTTGTGTCAGGGTATATGCCTGCACAAAACAATTCTTTTATAAACATAAGATGCATGGGTTATAAAAAACAAACGATTCAATGGTTGGATAGCAATTAAGTCGTCAATAAAAATAATGTTTATTGTAAGGTTTTTTCAATGATCAAGATTATAACAAATAAGTAAATATTCCTGAAATCACAAATGACATACAATACACACAGATGAAGGTAATATGTTGGGATACACAAACACGCGGCATCACAGTTTGGTCAATCCGTAGTTATTATTTCAATGTGAAATCATTTCAAGGGAATTTACTTTTTATATTTTGTCCCTTCTATGATATTTTTCAAAACTGAATGAGAAACATCACAAAGTATTTTTCACCTTCGCGAAAACTAAACATTGGAGACTTTTAGATTTGCACAACGACAACGTGGATTGCTACGATTGACGTTCTGCCTCGAATGGACGTCACACGTATCAGTCCACGCAAATCTAAAAGTTCCTATTCTCTCTACGACTCTCTCCTAACGTTGACTTGTAGAGTGGCATCCCTGTCATTATTCAGATAGTGGAAATATGAATTGAATCTTTCAAACAGCCTCTGACAGCCTATTAGCTTTTCGTTTATAAGACATACAACATACATACATTGATCAACATGCCCTCTTTCTAAAAGGGCCACACTTAGTCTTTTATCCACGTTTTCCATGTCGCCCCCCCCCCCCCTCAAAAAAAAAAAAATAATAATACGTGCAAAGGGAATGTTATACGCATAGAACGAGTCTTCATATGTGTCCTACTTTTCACAGCTATGTTTAATCATGTCAAACTATCTTGTTATACCCAATCATTATTTCCAAAGAATTAGATATAGTAACCTTTAAAATTATTTTGAATTCTTTTAAATATCTTAATATAAAGAAATGTAAATCATAGAAGGGATTGCCGGGACTTCGAGCACTCTCAAAGCCCGCTAGATTCCAAGCATATAAAGTTTCAACAACAAACGACGAAAAGGTTGTATTGATAGTCAAACATATTAATAAATAATTGACCTCCAATGCGTCAGCGAGTGTTCGACATCTCTATTCACCCACCAAATTTATAGATTCTAGTTTTACTGGGAAATATATTATATGAGAAAAGGAGTATGATTTAAGGTCCGCCGTCGAAGGCTGTTATCGTATTGTTTGCGTATGTTTCAAACGTAATGATAAACAGAAACCGTTCGAAAAGATTTGTTGTCCGGTTCAGATCATCCTCACCCTCACCAGCCATAAATTTGTTTCTCAGAAACTTCTTATCTTCCCCTCCATCCATCTTCCCATCATTGGGGTCTCATTCGTTATCTTCTAAAGTCAAGTTTGGTAAATTTATATGATTCCAGGCATCGTATATCTTCTTCTTCCATTTTTCCGATGACAGACCGTTTTTTGGTAGTGAAATTTAGGTCAGGGAAGTTTGGGCTGAGTCATAAGACAATGGTAGTACTGGTTCTACTCATTCTAAGTAACGTAAACTTCTCATGTCACTTTTGTCAGATATGTCAAATGAATGTAACTCAGCGGAATTTATTTTCTCAACTTCCCTGACCGTTTTCGTTTTCGCAACTTTCCAGCCACGCAATAGGTTTTGTAAGACGCGAGACTCCACACCGACCGAGGCATAGTATACTTGAGGGCGCTGTTCACGAATTGCATGGTTTTGTTATTCCTGAAAGCATGTGTTCTTGTAAGTTTACTAGCAGTGGACCGACGGCTGTAACTCCTCTCCGAGGAACTTGGTAATGAGGATTAATGCCTTTCGAAAGGGCGCTGAGCCATCGCGCCTCCTTTAGAAATGTATTTCTTCAGATCACAAGATGCAACAACCAAATGGCTGATGATGAAACCAATAGTGAATTTCCATATTTAAAGCAATTAATTAATTAAAGTACACGCATAAATATCTTTCTAAAGATTGAAGCAAGAAATATAGGGGAGATGCGGTGAGGGGGACACTAAATTTACCCTTTCTTCTTTCTTTTTTCAGTAGCTGATATCGCTAAAATTGCTGACATTGATGTTGCAAAAGGAGCACTCGTAACTTTATCAATTGTTCATTTTCCAACTGTTACGCTCATGTTATTTTGTTCATACAAGCAATACTAACAGCCCAACTGCGCATTAGTTGCACATGCTTCAATACAATTATTTAAGGCTATCATTTACCGCATGAATATCTACCACTATCTCAGTTGCCAAAAAAATGATAAATAGTATTTGCATCCTATTATTGTTGAATCGTCTGCAAATGTTTCCTCGATGAGAACTACGATCAAGATATTATTCTAAAATCATTGCACTACAAAAGGAAATGTGCATTCAATAGCACAAATATATCAAGCAAATAATTTGTCTTTAATACATATAAAGATGACCTTGCGGTGAAGCACAAGCCCGTGTTATTCGATTTGTTTTGTTTAATCCTTTTTTATTTTCCCACACACACATTTTACAAAATCTATGACATTGAAAATTTCAGTCGTGCTATGATTTATGATCAAGTAGTTATCTTGCATTGCAGAGAAAGAGACGGAATGGTTTAGGTAATTTTCAGCAATTTCCTCCGAGTAATTTTTTTATTTTACTCTCCATTGACACCTGATGCAACCGACCATGCATTTGCATTATGATAACTTGGGCACTAACGGCTGTGACAAATGAACTTGGCACATTTTACGAGTGATCTTCAACAGCGTTATTACCCAAAGCTCGCAATTTTCAAACAGTTGTGTACTCCTCCAAGTCAACTGGCAAATACACTTAACATGCGTCCCTCTTATCTCAACTGGTTAATTCAACAACTCTTTTGTACGCGCAAGTAAAGCACCCCGAGCCATATTTGGGTGTTGACAAGAGAAAGAGTTCACTCTTTACAAATTTTTAAATTGAAATTTTCCGTTGACAATAAACTTGAATCTCTGCAGACAGATAGATGACTCGCTATAAACGAAAAAGAAAGAAAGAAAGAAAATAGAAGAACTGAAACATCTTCTTACCATATCTAACTGTTTATTTTATCTGTCATGAGGGGTGTTTTGTTGTCATTTTAGATTAAATACTTTGATACTGAGATGCTCCTTTCTACCTGGCCATTTTGACATTTTTTTTCTCTATCAGATATTACCTTCTCGTTGACATAGTGTAAGATTGTCTTCATTTACTGCCTGCAAGTCTATCATTTCTGACTCCTTCTTGTACTGAACTTCTACTACATCTACATCCACGGTACAAAGCGAACGAGGAAGAGATTTATAGTTTTTCGTTTGTTTGTTCCTCACGTTCGTTTGATTTTTCATGAAACTTGACTGAGAAATGACAGAATATGAATGAAACGAACTTACACTTCTTTATTCGCTTTTTTCTTCTGTTAAAATATCATGAATACATGTCAGGTATCCCACTCTTTCGCTCTCCCTCCCCCTCTTTCTCTCTCTCTCTCTCTCTCTCGTTCTTTCTGTCTCTCTTTCTTTCTCTCTCTCTCTCTCTCTCTCTCTCTCTCTCTCTCTCTCTCTCTCTCTTTCTGTCTCTTTCTCTCTGCCTATCTTTAGATTCACCATCTCTCTCTTTTTTTGCTTCACTTTTCCAATCCATCTTTTCCCTATTAATCTCCCCCCATCTCCATTGTTCTCTCTATCTCAACCTCTTATCCATTTTTTTTTTTATGTCCTCTTTATTTCCCTTTATTTCACATTTTCTATATCTGTTCTCTTTGGGTTTTTTTTTTCTCTCTCTACTTTTATCATTGTTTATGTCCCACTTTCATTCCATCTTTTTTTGCTCGCTCTATGTTTCTTCTTCTTCTTCATTCCAACCACCGGCGTAAAGATTTTGATTCCCACTGATCGTAGCCCGAGGAAATGCCGCCGCGTTCTCGAGAGGGAGAGATCCCCCGTCTTTCCTCTCTCCCGGGAGCGTTGATCTGCCGTGAATGGGTGCAGATCTTCACCCCAGGGGGGTTAGATCGAACCCATCTCCACCAGTCATTGTCACAGTCAGTTTGGTGTTGTTATCTCTAGGCTCGGGTCATCACACAGCTGGCATTCAACGCACGCGCTTGCACGTCGCAGACAAGCTACGAACGCTCAACGGCCTTGAAAAAGAATAACATTCATAATTACTTTCTGTTTGATCCAGTAGATGCCTTCGAGGTATATTCTTTTATCTGATCTCCCAAAGAATGACATCAGAAATGTATCTAATTTGTTTAGGTTGTTTGCGATTTGAGAGGTTTGTAACGCACTAGTCAGATAAGTGCACCTTATTATTTAATCAAATTCACAATCTGTTTTGAAGACAGTTGATTGTATTAAATGGCGTCCCTCCAACCATGTCGAGTAACATGCATTCATGTATCTATAGAGTGCATAGGAAAACAAAATGTTCAAAATCAATATAACTGATGTGTGGTTTTCTTACTGTTTTCCATAATTTTGGTGCTAATTTCTACATAACTTCATACATAACATGCATGTTATAAGAAGAATCCCTCAGATCTAAGGTTGGATATGCCCACAACCCTTGTGACTAACTCCCACGTTGTAAATGATCGTGATGATAGTGAGTGGAAGACGTACATGTACGTCTTGAGTAATTCATCTCTGCTATATCAGACAATCCTCTTGTAAGCTTTAGGATCGTTAGGAGTATTTTCTACTTAAAATGTATACATAGTACTATAGTATGTACGTTGGTAGCCTGGTCTATTTACCTGACAAAGTGCCATGGATTTTCACTCGAATGCTTGTCTGCCTAAAAGTTACCTTGCATGTGTTGCCACTATAATTATAAACCTCTATCTCAGAGTTTGTACGTGTCATGCCAATTCAAGCTGAACAAATGACATGTTTCACTGTTTCTGAATTTTGAAACTTGCTTGGCAAGTGCACTAAAATGATACAAATCATTTGTGTTTTCATACACTGCATCAGTACGCTCAAATAGCACACTACCTGTGAATAAAATCAATATACCTTGGCCAGCCATATTTAGCATGGCGGCCATCTTGGAGAAAATAAAGCAAAAAATTGAAAAATAGTAAATAGTAAAGCGCTGCCTTCTCCCTTTTTTGGAAAAAGTCCAGACAAGAAACGCATTACTTTCTTTTACTTGGCCTTATGTTATTCCTAAATGTCTTACTATAAAAGCGTATAGTGTAAGAATATTTTGGAATATATTACATTGTGAATGAAGATTAGGTTTACCTTACATAAAAAGGCAAAAAAAAAATCCGTCTTTAAATCATCAAGCTGACATATGCTCGGTGTCCGTATTTTCATCACCGTGCTAAACACCCGTCTCAAATTTCTTCACAAAATCTTCCTCCATGAAATGTACCGAAGATGATTTTTGTATTTCTCTCTCTCTCTCTCTCTTTCTCTCTCTAATCCTAAAATATCTTTCTTTTGATCTCAACCTCTATCTTTCTTTCTCTTATGCTTCCTCTATCTCCGCTTTCTTCTTTCCCAATCTCGATTAACCACATCCACCCTTTCCTCCTCCTCTTCTTCTTCTTCTTCTTCTTCTTCTCCATCTTCTTCTTATTCTCCCCTCCTCCTCTCTCGGTCTCCCCCTCTCTCTTTCTTTCTCTCTTTCCCTTTCTCACTGAGATGGAGATCGGGAAAAGGGAAAGGGTCCACCGCCGGCTTCTCGAGACATTGCTGTCAGAATGTTTGCTTGGATAATATCAGAATAGCATACGGTCTGTAGCAGACCAGCTTGGTAGTGTCGCTCAAAAACCAGCATTGTTTGTCTTAACCTGTCCCGTGACAAGGTGCCCATCTTTCATCGAAGGAGTAACGATGATGATACTCCGCTGATACCATCTTCCTTAAATGATGGTGAGGATGATGGTAGGGGAGGTCGAGACTCTCGGTGGTGGTGGTGATGATGATGATCAAGAAGAAGAAGAAGAAGAAGAAGAAGAAGAAGAAGAAGAAGAAGAAGAAGAAGAAGAAGAAGAAGAAGAAGAAGAAAAAGAAGAAGAAGAAAGAGAAGGAGAAAAAGAAGAAGCAGGAGAAGATGATGATGATGATAATGATGGTCATGATAATGATGTTGATGATGTTGATGATGATGATGATGATGATGATGATGATGATGATGACGATGGTGATGATGATGATGACGATGATGATGATGCTGATGCTTGAGGTTATGGTCGTAATGGTATTGGTGAGGGTAGTGGTGGTGTAGTATCTGTTTATCTTCTCAAACTATTTTATATTCTTGTTACTATAATACAAAATATAAATAAGAACAAAATGACAGAATTGCGTGTCCAGAAATAATTTTTAGAATGACAAACCCAGGGCAGTACAAATCGGAATTTGGACAGTCTTACCCATAATAATTGTAATATTTAACAAATTTTCTGCACCCCGTTGCATATCATAAAATGTCTTATATTTTGGGGAGGGAAGTTACCTGCAAATGAAATGGACATTTTACAGAATACACTTTAATACTAGCAATTATTGTAACCATGGTGTTGCACATATTTGAATTCATCGATACTTAGTTACCATGGAAACTACTGTATGGTAATATCTGTATGCTTGTGGTTGCATTGGAATAGTTTTTCCCCTCTCAGTCATTCATTCATTTCATGCTGGTCATTATGGTACTTTCTTTTTAATATAACAAAAATACTAGACGATATCTGCATATCGTTTGCTTAAATCATGAAATACATGTCTGTAACAATGCAAGAAAGAATGCGAAATTCCCGTATTCAGAAGCAGCACCAAAAAGTATTACCACAACAGCATTTAATCGAAAAGAGTATTGCATCAATATTTTGATTTTAAAGCTATCTTCTCCCAGAAACCAAGTGACGAATTATTGAATATGCATTTTAAATAGATACCACCTGTTTGGACGATGGCGAACAACAAGTTATATTCATATTTGGTGAAAAATAAGGCAAATATCGGGAAAAATTTGGAAGTCGACACAATCTTAAGAACTACGCATCTAATTTGACTATACTATATAGGATTAACCATCAGTATCCTACCCGCCCTACAGTACATGTTTTAGGCTATCGGCTTGGCACTGGTGTTTTTGTTTAAGACGCCATTTTTTGTTTGTAATACAACTGGCTTACTTTCAATTCATAAAGTGTAGAAAAGGTATTCCGTTTACTTCAGATATAAATGAATATGGTTTCAGAACACAACAACTCAACCCCTCCCCCCCCCCTGAATGGCTTGTCGTTGCTGGAGTAAATCACGATCCTTAGTGATGACGAAAAAGCGCGAAAGATTTAATATACGATTACTCAACTTTCAGAGGTAGACAACTATCGACAATCACTTTAAACGAACACATTTTTAATTTGTCTTTGGAATAGCTTTCTGAAATATGTGTATATTTCTTTATTTTTACAGGAGGAAGTGCATTTTTCATGTGACATGTCATCATGCCTCAGAGCCTGATGATAAAATATTGCAATATAAGTTTCATTTTGACAGCGAGTAAACACCGCCACAGAAAAGCAATTTTTCGCCATGAGCACAGATAATGCCAGGAATTACCCGAGACTGTGCTGAGGAAATATGAAATTGCCATTATGCTAACCTATCCTAATTTATTTTGACGACTTTACGCCCATTGTTTGAGGATAATGAAAGAAAGATGAAGGGGAGAAAAACTTGTCATGTGAATTGTGAAGAATGAAAAATGTCGAGTTGCCAAGCGTTACGGTAGCTTCAATGAGCGCATGGAAGCGGAAAGCATAACTTATAAAACGCATGCTTCTGTGAACTGTATTTGTTTATTCTTGACCCCTTCCACAATTGGCAACAACGGAGGAACGTTCAAAGTTCACCTGAGTTGAGTAGCTAACTTCAGCCTTGGCTACATGTATCAGCAGCAGTGATGAATGAGCGGCGTTCCACTCGTCTCAAAGACCTGCATTAATCATCTCAAGCTTCCAAACCTTTTTATAAACATTACTCACTATCAATTCATTTTTTTTTCTTTCAAAAGAATCAAGTTCTGCTTGAATGTTACCTTTACAAACAAAAGAAAAAGCTCATCATTTCTCTCGACGCAATAAAGAGCTAACTGATATGAATGGTATTTTTTTTCTTCTAAATTGGGATTAACGGTTAAAATATCCTATTATTTCCATAGTGACAAAAGGGCATGGAGCGTATACATGACTACTTCAATGAGAAAAAAAAAGGGATAGTCCTCCAACGCAAACTAAAAGTTGTAAAATTGTTGTGAATGTATTACTATTATCACGACAAAGACTGGCTATCTAGAAATAATGATATCGGTTTGATTGGTTAAAACTATTTAACCACATGTAGAAAAGAGTTGTTTCTTTTGGAGAATAAATGGAAAATGTTTTTGAATATATCTTATATATTTAATAATACTAACATATTTTTTTTCCTCACATCATTTGTTTTACTCTTCACCGGTAACGGCGCTGTTTGTAACTGTTTCAAGTATGGTCGATTGGTGGCGCTGTGTTTATAGCTCTTTCTTCACAGAAATGCATCTCTCAGAAACCAATCAACATCTTGTAAGCTACAAGATATCGGTCTTGAGTTTAAAACTAAAGAACGCCCAAGAAAACTACTATGAAACACTAAAAGAGAAATTAATGTTCCGAATTGTAAGAAATGCATCAACTTTTTTTTCTCGTCATTTGAATAACAGAACTGAAGCACACAAAGGAAAAGGGACGGATAGTATTTGAACAAAAGAAAAACAAGTCCCTGAATACTTGGAGTCAAGGATTAAATAGAGAAATTTATTATGATTCATGAAGACATTACTGGAAGAGGTGGGATTTTAGAACATCCCATCACATCGTTAGGTTGTGGTGATCGTATAATTATATCAAATCACACGAAGGATATATTCAGGCATCATCATACATGTGGTCTGTTAGAGATTTCCATATCTTACCTTATATTTTTAGATGAAGTTTTTTCTTCAAATGTGCTCACTTGGCTCGCTCGCTCGCAAATAAATTTAGAAAATGGAAAGCTCAGAATGTTTCGGGCAAGCGACAGACCCAGAAGTCCTCAACTTTTCTCCTTGATCTTCAGCAATTTCGTTTATTTCATCATCGTGTTTTAATGACATTTGATATAAATTTCGTTTGCTTTAGGTATAAATTCAATTTCCAGCTTTTGTTAGAATCCGATACTTTTTAATTTAGATTACTGTCTTTAAAATGGAGAGAGGGTGCAGCTCTGTTGTTCCATTAAATTCCATAACTCATAACTCCCTACCAGCAAGTCAATGCAACATCCAGTGACTGGTTAGTGCTCCAACCTGTCCATCAAAACCCAAGCTGATGAGCTCCATTGTATTTGAGCGCGTTGTGGGCTATGGTTTTTACAATTACTGCGCAATGGAGTGAGAATCGGCTTCCCTCCCACAATGTGGGTAAAGTAGTGCGAAACCACATCATTTGTTCAAACAAGAGATGTTAAGCCAAGGCTTTGACTTTGTGAATAGAACTAGAGCACCCATGGATAGGTTTCTGTACAGGGCGATGATACAGGCAACCGGGTACAGTATTGTATGGTTAAACAGTGGAAGAAAGGAAAGGATATAATTGTAATGAAGAGTAAATAGACGATGAGACTTCCTATCCGTGTTTGGTACCATAAACAAAAGGATCATCCTTTCGCGTCAAAACATGATATTTGATGTCAATCATTTCTTTTTTCCGGGGAGGGCCGTGAGATCCAAGCCGAATCAAAATGGTACAAATTTGTCCAAATAACGAGTTGATTGTGAAGGAATGGTTTAATGTCACCCTGAACTCTTACCATCGTTTGTTGACTGAAACCAATAAAACATAATCAAATGAAGAAGACAAGATATTTTGGAGTTTTTGTCGGTTGTCGCAATGTATGACCGTGTGCATGATCCTGTGACATTGCGACATTGCGTGACCGTGTGTATGACCTTGTGACTTTGTGACATTGTGTGACCGTGTGTGTGACCTTGTGACTTTGTGACATTGTGTGACCGTTTGTGTGACCTTGTGACTTTGTGACATTGTGTGACCGTGTGTATGACCTTGTGACATTGCGACATTGTATGACCGTGTGTATAACCTTATGATATTGTGACATGGTGTGACCGTGTGTATGACCTTGTGACTTTGTGACATTGTCTGACCGTCTGTCGACGCGACATTGTCTTCACGAATATATATGTCCTTACAATTTCAGCGTTGCAGAGGACTGCAGATCCACCATTTCAGGAGTCTCATTAGTGATCATTTCGTTTGTTAAAGCTAATCCACTCCATTACTATTATATTGTGAGAAACACTCCATTTGTTGAATCTATGCCCATGTAGTTGCCCGCACACACGTTGTGCACAATCTCCACTCCCTGGGGAGCATTCCAGCCAGGCGTTACATGGCGCTCAAAAACTCTTTGACCAACAATGACGGTCGCATCCTACCTTGAGTAGCGAGTGCAGGTTAATATCTTGCCAAATGAAGAAGGATGTTTATGCCTAAACGAAATTAGACTCCAGAAATAAAGGTTTCCACTCTTTGACATTCAGAGAGTATATCACTCCGGAAAAGTAGCAAAATTTAGATAATAAAAATGATTGGATGCATACTTCAAAAACATAGTAAAAATTCCAACAACAGAGAAACCATATGTGATACTTATATAGCACATTTATTATTAAGTTATGAGTCATATAACTAAAAACAGATGGAACAAAAAATAATTGAGCATAAGTGATAAAAATGGTTTAATCAAAGTAAGGACTTTCAATTTTGAAAACCTTATTAACTAGATGAAAAGTAGCATATTAAATAAATAGAAAACAATCTATTTGATCAGTTGACTATATATTGATTTATTTTTCTTCTCGTCAATTTCTTCCTTCATAAGTTTTAAACGACTACTAGCATGACTAGCAATGAATCATTGTTCTCTAGTGATATATATTTCAAAAACTTAGGGGGAAAAGTAATGAACCCTCCATACCTCTTTGGAAGTATTGCATTACCCTTGGAAAGCCTCCGCAATTCATCTTGATCAACACACCTGTGTATTTGAATTTTAATCTCCAAACCGTGAAAAAACAATGCAAATATTGGAATGATTTTGACACGGATGATCGCCGCCATTTTGCTTGTCTTATCACCGCACAATGGACGTGCCTAAACAGAATGGCGTAACGAATGAAACGACATGCTTTTCTTGACGAATGGTAATTTCTCGCTTCCTTGCTTCTGCATACAACGAACCCAGCACCAAAACAAAGACTCAATCACGGCGCAAATAACAGTCAAGGTTTTTTTGTTTTGTTATATCCAAGATTAATCACCAGAAAGGTGTTTTGATAAACATCTCTCGGAAACAATCATTGGAAAAGGGCAAAATATTAAGAGCATTTGTTTTGGGGTGCTTTGGGTGATTGTGCTGGCTAGGCACGCGGAACTATGCGAAGTTTGGACTGTACGAACCATAGGGAATGGTTAAGATTGAGAGTGAGTTTCATGAGACGCTTCACAAAAGCCTGCCCAAAATCTAACGTGTTTCATTACCCTTTTATTGAAATATCGTTTTTTTTTCTTTTTCAATTAAACTCAAACCTTGACTTTACAATTGTAACAGTTGTAAATGGTGGTCTCTCCACCAGATATACCTCGAGGGCGTTTTCTGGCGTGCAAAATTACACTTTACAGGCCGCGCGATCAGTCTGCGCTACTCGTCCTATTCAATGGCGAGGTTCTGGTCGGCTGCACACGGCATCCTGAAGCGCCTGCAGCCCGTTGGCCTCTTGACAGTAGGGATAAGTTGGCGCATTTTCCGAGGGTCTCAAAGCTGTTCCGAACGCCTGCCAACACTGACATTTCGCCCGTGGGGAAATGCAACTCTTTACATTTTTAACAAGAGACTTGGAAAGAGCGAAAGATCGTGCAGAAACCACTATTGATATACATTGGGTCAAAGTACTAACAATCATTTTTGCTACTAATACAATTCTTCAAATATTGTGATATCTGATACTCATCAAAGAGAGTCTTTTGGGGGATGGTTAGTCGAGAGAGAGAGAGAATAACTCGCAGTAATTGTGGTTACCCGCCCTAGAAATCTTGAATTGAAAGAACAAAACTCCTCATCAATTAATAAAAAGGGTGCAGTCTGATCAAAAGTCTGGTCCCTTGCTTGGCTTGCGTCGACGGGAGGAAGGTTGGTGAAAAGGCTTATTCAATCTAAAGCTTATACTAGTATACATGGCAGGATCTATTTATAGGATAGGTCTAATCTGTAACGAATCAGTGTATACAAATATACATCCATAATATGCAAAGGTCTGAAGAAAGAAAAAATATCTATTATCAACAAGAAAAGATAATTATTTACGTTCTGATGTGTAACACGTACTCACGACTCACATAATAATCCAGTGTTTGTATGCCGAGTAAGAAACAGAGAAAGAAGGGTAAATAAAAGTATATGAAGAGAGGGGAAGGAATAAAGAAAGAAAAAAGAAAATCAGAAGAAAGAAGAGAAAAATAATTAAAAAAAAGGGGTAATAGAAAGAAGACCGAACAAGCAAAATGGAAACAAAACGAAACAAAACGATGATGAACAGAACTTATACATCAGTACAAAGAAATGAATTACACTAATGGAGGGAGAGAGAGACGAAGGGAGAGGCCGGGGGAGGAGGAGTTGGACGGTTTGAGAAAAATAAAGTAAAGTCTAGTGTATTACAATATATATATATATGTGTGTGTGTGTGTGTGTGTGTGTGTGTGTGTGTGTGTGTGTGTGTGTGTGGGTGTGTGTGTGTGTGTTTGTAGGTTTGTATGCGTGTGTATATATAATATATATACATATTTAATTATTCCGGTACTTCTTGTACAGAATTCGTAAAAGAAGTAACGGAATATATACATGTTTTACATTGATTATGTACTATATGCACCTGCAAAAACTAATAATAACCAAAGATATGAGGGTTTACTGGTTTTTATAAAATTGCATCTATTCTTTTTCGATATGATATGATATTTACCTGAATATTTATGAGTGTGGTGATTGTTACCACAGCAGTAAGTTTTTACGAGGTATGGTGGAGAGAATCTAATAATAGTGGTTATGCAGTTTGTCAGAGGCTGAGAAATGCTTTATAGCTTTAAATAATGATCCTTTTTTATGTTTACGTTGTGTTATGCTCCCAACATCTGACAATTCAGAAAACATCATTATAACACGGTTCCATGTTGTGGTTCTGCTTTATAGCTGTATTATGATTTATTAAAATTACATTCACTTTACTGGCAAATATATTTCAACAAAGAGGATTTGTTATTGATTAATTTTATATTCTGTTGATTGTCTTGAAGTTTTGTGATATTTGCCAACGCATTTGCTTATAAATTAATCCCTGATACACATAATAAACAGACTATGAATATTCCTATCGGGAGCACTTGCTACCAGAAAATACAAATTTCAAATGATTTTTGAAACATATGCGCAAGAAAAAAAGTTTGCGAAACCGAGATACAATTTTGCGACAACGACACAAAAATAGCAAAATAAAATGAGAAATGTTTGAGACTGAGGAAGAAAAAAAAACGCATGATGAGGAGAGGTTCCGGCCGATGAGAGGGTTCCGCTGTCGCTCGCCGAATCCATCGGAGCCGCTGAGTCTAAGCCTTTTCTACGCTTATCAATAGATGCATGGGGATCTCTTGCCCAAGAACCTTAAAACCCCCAGCGCTTGTTTCCCGCTCATTTTTATTCAGGTGCTCACATCACGGCTGCACCCGACGAGCAAAATCTTCGTGAAATCCCGCCAAAAATATTCTCTACTTATGCGTCTTCGTCGAACAGATAAAAGGCATGGATTAAAGTATTTGATGGCTTACAAAGAAGACGGCGAAAACTGACTTAGATCCGGTTGAGCAGAAAATAGAGATCTTCGGCGTACAATGGTGGAATTAGAAGAAAGCGGGGAAAACGGGAACAGTGAACGGAGGGAATCTTACCAGGCTTTTCTATCGAATCATCGTCTCTGCTATTCTCCGTTTCAATGTTAACCTATTTTCAATAATTATTCCCACTTAACGTAACTACACATCCACCAAAATTGAATTCAATTCCCAAGAAAGTTGTATTGCTGGTTGTTGGATGGCCAGCTAGCTCTTAATGCAGTACGTTTAATGCAGCAGGCGGCTGGGATGGAAGATTGCCATCGCTCAAGACCTGGTCAGTGACATTGGACTTCCGTTTTGACCAAATCTTATAAACAGGGTTTTTTATTTATCTAAAGTATCGGAGCTATTAGAAAATAAGGATTAATCAGGAGAGCTCTTATTTGTTCAAGATTTTTTCTTCTTCTACTTATGTTGCTCCGTAGAAAACGAAACTCACACAAACTTTTTAGAATGTACGTAGCGACGGACGCTGATTTTACCTTTCAATACGATTCATTTACTTTAAATTTCATCAGCTTGATATGAAATAATGTTATCATAGGGGAGTCGTCTTTAAACTTCCAAGTCAATTTGTATCTGCATGGATATACCCATAATATCATGAATTGAATTATATAGCCCTCGCGATTGTATCTTTATTTGTATGTCCATTTGTCTAAATCCATAACTTCTTTTGTATCTTGATCAAATTGTATTCTTACATATTGAATTCTAAGAATTCCATACGCAGGAGAAAAAAAACCTAAACGGATGAATACAAATAGCTTTGAGTCTTTATGACAAGTGCTAGAGCAAAATGTATAAAAACCTGTCCAAAAATATGTAAATTTCTGGATATACGTTGATATCATTCCCTCCATTAATAAGTTACCATTGCATACATGAAACTCTGTTGTTATAAAGTTATTTCCGTCATGTAATTGCATAATAAGGAGAAAAGGACAAATATATTAGATTTTTAAATGTGTCACTGATAATTTGTTTTGGTAACACGACTAAAAGTGGTTGTAAGGTAAATGATTTCAAAAGTTCTATCCAATACACGTTTTACTTTATGAACTATTCTCGATATATTCTTTGACAAGTGCACTACGATAGTCTCTCTCTCTCTCTCTCTCTCTCTATCTCTCTCTCTCTATCTCTGTCTCTCTGTCTCTCTGTCTCTGTCTCTCTCTTTATCTCTCTCTCTCTCTCTTAATTGTGTATTTGATGTACGACTGTACATAAGGTACATACACATGACATATGTCAACGAGAATACACGTGAACATTCCGGATCAGGTGATAGTTATTTTTACTTGAAGTGTAACACTAATATTCTCTCACACAATAGAGACATCCCATCTTTTCCTGCATGAATATATCGGAAGTCGTATACGCGGAGAAACTCAAAGTGATTCTTGAAACAATAAATGGCTGACGAGGTCAAAAGGAAAGAATAATAAGACTTGGACCAATCAATTATTCAAGAAGTCACGTTAGGAAACACGTCTGGTGCTCCTGGAGAGTTCTTGACGCATGAAACATCAGTGCCGTTCAAAATATAGGGCTTCTAGGGGTTTTAGACCCCCAACCCCAAGAAAAGGGGACACAGACATGAAAATAAAGAATTAAACTACGTTCCTGGGTGGGGTTGGATGGATGTCCAATTTTTTGAAGAAAAAAACACACACCTGAACAAAATCGATACTTTTGATCTTCAGAAAATGTTTGATTAAAATGATTTTATTTCAAATGATTTCATGATATAAATGATTTTATTTCTCATGCAAAACATAGTACAAGAATAATTATATCACAAAAAGTATGCAATGAAACGACAAATATAATAGAAAAAGCACGATAAAAAAGGAACTTACTTGAAGCAGAGCCTGTTGAAGTGCTAGTTCCTCAGATGCTGTTTTACAATATAACGTGAGCAAAGTATGCTTAGAAATCAATAAATAGAAAAATATGTAGCTAAGAAATTCTAGATTTTCGGGGAAAAAAATAAAATGGGATGTAATTAACAGCTTAACACATATATCTTTGCATGATGAAGCTCGTTCGAAAAGGCGAATACCAAGGTGATCGTAAAATCGTTTAATAATTCGGTAAGGTCTGTTAATAGCATATTTAAAGCTAACCCCGAAACTTTACTATTATTGTCAATCTGTACATGTCTATCTACAGGCGGTCGGATTCTCTATTAAACAATTTCATTTTTTTAATTGCTTTCGTAACTTTTACTCTAACCCTATTTAGAAACAGCGCCGGAAGGGAGAAAACGAATCAGAATGTCAGTAAACCCTGTAAATTCTGGAATATATTTATTATCATTTCGAGAAAAAAAATATTATTCATAATACACAGCCTAAGAAAGAATAAGTGATAAGTAAATTGGAAACGGCGAAAATGGTTAAGTATAGAAGATTGTAAATAAACAGAATGAAAAGAAATAATAACCTATTTTATCTTTTATACGAGAAATATGGCAGACTGTATTGAATTATGAAAGACAGGAAAACATACATGACTAAAACAAGAACAAAAGACAAGAATATGATATATTATTTGTCTTTATATATTCACATATTTGTTGAAATTTTGAAATATCCCAGGCACCTGGTTATTTGAAAAGGTCAGATTTTTTTCTTCTTCTTGAACGAGAGTGACTAATTAGGGTCAACTTTGACCATGGCGCTTGTATGACCTGTTTGCTTCATGATAAATGTCTATGCCCATTCAACTATAGATATGTCAAGGCCTAAACAATGTAAGGTAAAATACACCCACACACACCCACCCACATACACACCCACCCACATACACACCCACGAACGACCACCCACATAAAATGTATATAGTTTTGTTAATAATTTACCTGAAAAATGCATGAATCTAAATATATTTTACAACTGTGTAACATTACAATTGAAGGTGGTGGGAAAAGAATCCAAAGACTCATGCGTGTTTACTAAAGTCATTTTCATAATTTACTTATTATGTGACGTTTTGGGTAAATTACATGGATGGTCGAAATTTATGTTGATCGTAATTGCTATTTGTGTAATGTAAATATTTTATTTCACTTTTCATGTGTTTTGAAAGTGGTTTCACCATGTAACCAAATGTATTGATTTGCACTTCTGCTCTTCAAATGGAAAAGGTCTTTTTTTCGGTAGGATATATATTTTGAGGGTATCAAAAACCATTTAGGAGGGGCCTTAATCCTGAGTTCTGATGATGGTGGAAAAGAATATTCACCAATTCATTCCAAACATTCACCGATTCATACCAAACATTCACTTCATGTTCCGTACTACACATAAATGATAAGAAATCTACTAAAAACTTGAATTCTACGGAACGTAAGTGGCTGAATATTGAGCATAAAAACATTAAAAATCGAGCTTTGCATACAACATTTATACGTAGGCTACTCGACATGTAGTTTCTGTAAATATTATTTCCAGCAAAATTTCGGCAATATGTTGCCATTTTTTTACTTCTGAACCGAGCATTTTATTTTTTTCACTACTTGAAATTCAAAAATTAATTTGAACCACTTTTTTCTGAAGTACAGTACAATCACCAAAAGTCAAGATTAGCCTTGAACATTATTTGAGAAATCTGCCTCTTATGACGTGCATATGGAAGTGTAACATAACATATATTGTTGAGTGCTGCTCATGCGATTGCATTGTAGAAGAAACTACCTAGAAGCAATTTTGTACATAGAAATTGGTGTATACTGTGTTGGAATCATCCACAATATTAAAAAAAAGACTCAGTTTTATTGAAAGCTAAAAGCACTGTACGAAGAACTGGGTAAATGGGACTTCACAAAAATGTGACATTAATTTTGGTCCAAACACTTGAGCCATGAGGGCGTTCATTTGAAGTGGGTTCCTTATTCAGAAGACTTATTTTATAGGATGTGCTTCCATGCACACGAGCAAAGAAAGAGTAAGAAAAGCTCACAATTATTTTCACCTCTCCCAGAAATTAAAAAACTATTTTAAGTTCACTGAGTAATATATACATTCGTTTGATTCAACTGATCCAGATGATCCCATAAATGATATCAGACGAGGATGACTAGGAAGATGATCGTTTAAAAGGTCATTTAAGCCGTCAGATCACTGATGGCATGTTGGAACATTTAAATTTATTCTCATCGATTTTAAGCATACGCTGCCTGATTAACAAGCACAGTTTAACATATTTTTTCTTCGAATATCTTACATATTTTGATATCAATTGAATTCATACCATTTTGAATGCCTACTTTGGAATATTGTGTGCATATTTCCACCAAAAATATTGCGATATAGAAGTGTGGCAATATGGTAGTGACGATTTCTTCCAGTCATATTCTTGGTGGAAATATGCATACATTATTTCATAGTAGGCATTCAATTAATATAGATCAGATGGGTGCAGCCTATATACTTTACGCTTAAACTTATTAAGGTAGAGGGACATACTGAGATTTGTTTTCCATGGAGCCAATTGCTTGATCAGAGAGTGTAATGTGCGCATTGTGCTTAGAAATGGAATGCCAATTATAGCATCCTTCATCAAAGTGTACAGAAACAAAAAAATTGACCCAGATGATCCCCATACTGAGAGAAAAGAAACATAAAAATAAAATCGATGATTTCTGGCATTATTTTGCATATCATAATGCCTACGTGGGTTTATCAGAGCATCTAATTGCCAAAGCCACAAACTTATGAAGAAAAGGAGAAAAAGTCAATATTTTAGTCAAAGCTTATATAACCACAGAGAGGGAAATATTTTTCGCTGATTTGGCTAAACTTAACGTTTTTACCAAAGTGTTGATAATGGTGTGCAAGGAATGTGAAGGCTATGAATAAACCATGATATTAACTTTTCACGTATGAACGGGGTCCACGGAAAACGTCGCCGTCGGTCTAGTTCAAGGGGATAGCGGGGATCTGAGGCCGGTCATTACCAGGTTCTCTCGCCCGAGGTGGGTATTATTAAGTGTTTCCTCTCTCACACGGGCCAACTCAATCAAGCATTATTAACCCGATCATTCAAAGGCACGTGGCACTCTCCAATCCAGGGTGCCTGGAAAGGGATACCTTTAGAAGGAGAAACAAGGCACGAGCAGGAGCAGTGATCGGGGGAGATGGAGAGAGAGAGAGAAAGAGAGAGAGAGAGAGAGAGAGGGGGAGGGGAAAGGGGAGAGGAAGGGAAAGGGAAGGGGAGGAAGTGATGGGGAAGGGTAGATGTGAGAAAAAGAGAAAGGGAAAGTTAAAAGATGGAGAGAGGGTATATGTAGAAGAGAAAGATGGGAATATTTGGAATAAGATATTGAGAGGGAGAGCGGTAGAAAGAGAGAAAGAGATAGATGTTGCCACATAAAGATAAGGAAGAGAAACAGGCCAGATATGGAGGGATGAATCGTGGGAGATATAAAGAGAAAGAGGGAGAAAGTCAGGAGCGAAAGAATAATAAATTTGGAGGGGTAAGATACCAATGAAGAACAGAGTGAAGAAAAAATACACGTAGTTACAGAAATAAAACTGTTTGGAAATACGATGAGAGGTATTACGGGATGAATGTTTATTCACAAGGACGAGATGCGATTTTTCTAAATAAAATTTCGACTTTTGTCAAATCTGGTCACTTATTATTTTTATTTTTTTTAAAAATATCTTTGCTAAAAATTGTAATCGTGTGTTTCTGCTAAGCAGAATAATAAGCAATTCAGATATTAGAATAAAATATGGATTTTCATTTGATTTTTTTTCCCTCTTCCTTTTTGTCTAATTTGGTATCTCCGTAAATTGGTGTTTTTAACACCTGGAGATTTCCAGGTAACGACTTTTTAGAAGCTGGCTATATCTCAACGAAAACCAAGATCACAACCTATTTCCAGTATCACTGTTCATCGTTGTGCATTGCCTTAACGCCTAGGCAGCGTCACAAAGATCATAAACACGTCAGTGTCGACGTCATTCATAAATGGTAATCAAGATATAATTAACTGATTTGTGTGTGTGGTGCGCGCGTGTGGGTGAGCGTTTGGGTGTGCGCGACCATGTGTAGGTGTGATAAAAATAAATCAACCTCGATAAGTTAGGTCTAGTGGACGCAGCATATTCAGGGAAATAAAAAGGAAGAATGGCGGAAAAAGTCCTTTTTGGTGTACATGATTATACAGCTAATATCTAAATCTCTATTATGTAATATTCATAATATATTGTTATATCTTTTCCTCCATTCATTATTATGCTCCGATGGCGCAGACGTTAACCCGATGACTGCTAAACTGCATAATTCCCAAAATTGTGATTTTTTTTTCTTTCTTTTCTTCTCACTATTGAACCACTAATTGTCATTTTGGTCATGATGTCTAATGGCATAGCGGCGCTACTTCTCCATTAGATTGTGTAATATAACAAAAATACCGAATCCTAGTAATGTTGTGTACTTTTTACAGTAAAATAGTAAAAGTAGACCAACTATGATATTAAACATAATGTCATGATTGATTGCTGAACTACCAGAGTGAGGTTCTCCATATCATTGGTGATAAATATGAACTGTTAGAGGTTATTCTTTGACCTCGTCATCTTCAATTTTCCAAATTTGTTTCATTGATTTTTTCGTTTCCACTCAGACCAAATTTGTTTGGTAGTGACGGTCTTATTCTCCTTTTAAACAGTGCACTAGTTGAACATCTTACATGAACAAAAAATACTCTTTATAAAACTAACAGTATTTTTCTTGGATATCATAATTATCGAAGATAGTACCTGTTAGAATTAATATCAACATTATGTTTTGAGCAAACGATTTCTTAAAATTTGACTTAAAACCTACCTGCTTACTTGTTTTTATTTGTAAATATACTAGTATTCTGTTCTACCGTACTTCTTCATTTCCCTTACGTCAGGGAATGTAATTATTTTCCGCGTTTTAGTTTATTTTCTATTTCTTTCGTTCTTTCTTGGGACGTTCTGGACTACTTGTTAACCTCCAGATCAGGTCCCTAGAAATCAATTAAAAGAGGAAAATTTGTTTCTGTGTATCTTTGTGTCTATGTATAACTCTCTCTCTCTCTCTCTCTCTCTCTCTTTTTCTTCCCTTAATTTCTCTTTCTCTCGCTTTCTCTTTCTCTTTATTTCTCTCTTTCTCTTATTCTCTCTTTTTGTCGTCGTCTCTCTCCTCCCCTTTCTCCCTCCCCATCCCTCTTCTCTCCCCATCTCTCTCTCTCTCTCTCTCTCTCTCTCTCTCGCTATCTCTCTATCCCTCTTTTTCTCTCTCATTATGTATCAAATAACTGTCCCTTTCATTATGTGGAACAATTACAACAAACCAGTTCCCATTATCAATTTTCATTTTGAATTTGACTCCATCGGTCAAAATTTACGGAAAAAGACTGATTATTCCCATTTCTGAACAGATTATAATTGCATATAATAGGGTAAATTGAAATTAGACCAAGGATGTATGAAAAGTGCCTTTAATAGTCCGCTGCATGCGCGCATAGCCGGCGACGGTGAAGAGAGCCCTGGCGTCGACGCTCGCTCTCGGTGGGCACGGCCAAGGCCTGTCCTGATCCCGATGCACGGGAGACGGGGCGCCGCGGCGTGAAGAAGTCTCCGAATTAGTCGGCCTTTCTTTCGCTAAGCCTCGAAATGGTCGTGGAAAACACGGGGAATTTTACCTCGTAAAAGGAGAGGAGTTTGATAGCTGAGGGCATCAATCACCGTATCTCCCCCTGTCAGAGGCGGGATGATCTCAAACAATGAAGAAATGTAAATGATTCAGTCGCATCCTGCGCAACTAGCTAGGGAGACTGGGCTCTCTATCTCGAACATGAAGCATATGCAACGCGAGGAGCCTGAGAGAGAGAAAACACGAGCTGACAGAAGAGTAGGGTAATTGCGAAAATTTAATAAGACAGGCTTTGGGATTGTAAATCATATTGTGTGCTAGGGGAATATTGATATGTGAGAACATGCGAAGATACGTGCATGTGGGGGGGGGGGGGGTTGTCCCATATTTATGCGGAGGACAATATAGGCCGTCCTTCATAATTTTATCATTACCAAATAAAATATCTAAACGTCAAATATTATATTTCATCAGGTATGATGTTTATTATATAATGTTAATTATGATTCAAATTGGTTCTTGGCTTGGGAAAGCAATATGTAATTTCTTTTTTTTTTTCTTCTTTTTTCTTTACATGTTGGTAATGGTAATGGAAGGGTTAAGAAATATTAAAAAGAGATAAAGAAAAGAAAATAGATCAAGTGATAACATTTGTGATGACATAGATGATGAAACAAATAATCATGGTGACAATTTTAATGATGATAGCGATGATAATGATGATGACGACGAAGACAATGATGACGATTACGATGATGATACGATAATGATGGTGGTGATGGTGATTAAAGACATGATGATGATGATGATGATGATGATGATGATGATGAATATGGAAGTGATGATGGAGAGCTTCCTGATTCCATGATGACGTCGAGGATAACGACAATGCTGAAGTTAACAAGTATACCGTTGTCGATTTATTCAGTGATTAACTTAAACATTTCGTTCGAATATGATATAAAGTGGACACCGAATGATTCAAACATTTTGACACGTAGATTCACCATAATATGCATATGAATACATACATTATTTACAACCTCGAATGACATAATCCATTAATCTGCCTTAGCCGAAAGTCTATTTCCGTATTGGTTTGCTTTTTATTATGCTTCTATATTTATTATTTCCGCTCTTTCTAAATTAGTCAAAAAATTAACTCTATTGCATGTGCATATATTGTATGTAATGTCAGATCGTTCCAACTCATTAATTGATGAGCTAGCTGGCATAGTTTGGTCATGACTGGTACACTGTCTGCGTCATAGTATCATGTTATTGGGCACCACTCTGTTTATTTATACCTGTATGTAAGGTCCGACCTCCATAAGCTACCATGTGACCTCTTGTGGTACATCCCATGGCGTGTTACATGTACATGTAGGAAACTGCATGGGCGTATGTACGGGTCTTATTTTGTTCGGGGGCTAATGTTCTACACCAAAATATATTAATCTTCAAGTTTCTAAATTTCGCGAAACTAAAAAGGAAAAAATTACCCTTTCACCATCATCACTAGGTTATTTTGTCATATAACTTTTTTGATGGTTAAACTTCTGTCATATAGAAGCGAGATATATAACAAACAAAAGAGGATCATCTTGTTTCCCGAATATGAGGGGGCAATTGACCATATACTGGTAATCTTTAAACTCTCAGGAGGGCTGCTTACCCCTAAAGGCCCGGCCTTTATTACGGCTGTATGCGCCGTATCTTCATTAGTGTTTTCCGATATGTAAAAGAACTGGTTATAAAAGACGTTTGATGTATAGTTTACATCTTCTTGAACTTTATTGATCAATCTAAAGAGTCATAGAGATTGGTCCATAAAGCTCTGGGAAGATATAAACTTTCTTGATAAAAAATAAATCATGTTGTCACAATTATTTCACAAAAAGAAGTACGGAAAAATTATTTCAATTTTATGGGCAACAGTCTGTAATGCCTACCTGATCGTATTAAAGTAAGATTCGGTTGAAAATGATAAAACCTATCCTCACTGCTCCTCTTATTATTAACCCCTTGAGTTCTGAATTCTCTCATTCCCATAGGCTTAATGCATATATCATTTACAACCATTTATCAATGGGTAAACTTTTCAAGTAGCATTAATGATGATTTTTTTAAATCCTTCTTCAAATAAAATTGACAACTCTAGATTGTCTAATTTTAAAGCACTTTGTATCGCATAATATGGAAATATATTGAAGGAAAAACAGATTGTCGCCAGGTCCCCGTACATTTTGTTTGTTTGTTTGTTTTATTGTTCCAGATTAAAACATTAAGATGGTCTCATGCATGATATTTATTAGGAGAATTCATATTAAACAATGATAGACATGTAACATAGAGAAATGGTAATGTGAAATATGGGGAACATGTAAGAAGCCTCTTACATTAAAGGTACCCGAATAAAATACCCCCAAACTTACTGAATTCAACAGCAATAAAGAAAGACGTTAATTTGTTATGTTTATTTTAATCCCTGACATATCAGTACTATAATTGAAATATATTAAAAGTGTAATTATATGTGACTCCAAGTGATGTTCTTCAGGTAAGGACCATTCGAAGATGTCGACAATCAGATAAGGCGCGAATGCTCAGTCGGTAGAGAAGTGGTCTCGTAATCCGGTGACCCGGGTTCGAAACCAAGTCGATGCGCTAGTGCCCTTTGGTAAGGCATTAACCCTCATTACCAGGTCCCTCGGAGAGGACCTTAAGCCGTCGGCCGTCTGGTTGCTTACTTACAAGCATTTATGCTTTCTTAGCAGTCAGGTAAAAAAAAAATAACAACCAACCACATAACAAATATTCCCAAATGGAAATGGATATACCTGGAGTAGGAAGGCGGAGGTTCCCTCCAAAAATTATTGTGAGTGTGAGTGTCCAACTTTAGTCTGTTTGTAGTATTAATTTGAGTTTGTACAAAGTCATATTTGTAAAATCGTATCGAAATGAAATTTTGAAAATACTTTAAAATGAGGCCTAGCTTAATCATAATGAGATTTTCATTTAAAAAATGGAAATTAGTTTAGACATTGTACATTTATGTCTTTTTCAAGGTGTATTGGGCCCTACTTTGGCTTTAAACCTCACCGTCTGTTTTTTAGCATGCAAATAATGATTTTATCTAAACCAAAAAAATGTTTAAACCGCTCCCCCTCCCGAAAGAACAATGTGAATCAATCATGCCTTACCTTTCAATAAAACAAATCTGTTTTAGAACACTGTTTACTGATAAAAAAAAACTTATGGATTAGTATGTTTCTACTTCAGCATCTTCATAATCTTTTACAAACATTTGCTACTAAATCCATTATTTAAACTTACCCCCAATAATTCCATCATAATAGACAAGACCGGAAAATGTATTATTACATGAAGAATTATTGTAGATATTATACGAAGCATAAAAACACAAGATATGACAAATACAAGTTTTCTTTTAGAAAGGAAAATTTGCAAACATTTCGGGTCAGGTAGAGGTAAAGTTAAGCCCCAAAGTTAAGCCCCGAATAAATTAGGAATTGATTGATAGAAATTTATCTCAAGTTTCTTTTTCTTTATTCCAACAACTTGTCTCTTCATTCAAAATGGCATGGACCAGCTTCTTTTCAAAAGACACTGAATCAGCGAGGAATTCTTTTCAGACCACAATCGTACGACCTGTAACAAATTTTTATGGATATTTCTTGTGGCAAGAAGAGAATAGGAAAGTAATTTATTTGTGGTTTGGCCTGGTGTCGCGGTTTGTGAAGTTAATTTAATCCTTGGTAGAACATCGCCTGACATCACCCAGGTCACTTGAACCTGAAGCTATCTTTTTATTTTCAAATTTACTAAACGATTTGATGTTTTGTTATGTTTCTACTTCAATGTAACATTACTTCATGTTCTCTTTATTCTTGCTATGCTTTTTGTAAATCCTGCAAATTGTTATCGAATTTTAAAAATTTTAATCTAGAAAAGGTTTTTTTCCCAGGCCTGATATTTAAGCTAAAAGGGATTGGGTATCTTTGGCTCAGGTGTTAAAATATATCCTGGATTTAGCTCATGCTGCAATCATAATTATAAACCTCCAGGTCAGTCAGGCATCCCATGACTTTTACAAGCCGATCGCCTGTCTGATTATCAAGATATTTAAGATTGGACTTAGAAATTTCAAAAACCGATTCCCAAACGGTTTTTATAACTCTACAGTCTATTGGGAATAACGAGTATGATAAAACCGGTCACTCAAAGATTCTTACTTTTTTGTGATTCTTCATGATCATTTTGAAATGCAATTTTTTAGGGCTTCAATATTACACCATATGACATTCACTGATAACACATAGGGCCATGCATCTCAGATTTGTACATCTGGAAACGTTGTTAAATGATGCCTTTAACAACAAGTACCTGCATTATGGACTGTATCTGATCATCACACGAATGTAAAAATGGCGTACGGTGGGCTGACCCCAACGTGACTCTTCTCCTTCATTTAAGCGGCATGTTCGATGGCGAGGTGCTTAAAAAATAAGTGTTGAAATTGGAACACACTGTTTTATGACGTCGATTTGGTGTTAGACAATAAATTTCATTTTTATCAATACTACGTCATTCTCCGCCTGCAGGTCCGTAATAGTTTTTCTTCAAGGCAACATTTAAACGATAAAATGGTGTGTGGACAAGACATCGGGTAACTTGTTATCCTTTTCCTTTGTATTTATTTAGATCATCGTATTTACTCCTTCGTTGATATACTTTTCTATGAGTGTCTCTGTGTTTCTCTCTCTCTCTCTCTCTCTCTCTCTCTCTATCTCTCTCTCTCTCTCTCTCTGTCTTTCTCTCTATCTTTCTCTGTCTCTGTCTCTATCTTTTTCTCTCCTCTACCTCCACCTTACGTGCAAGATTTTTGAACCCTTCTCTCTCTCTCTCTTTTTCTCTGTTTTCCCAATCTCATTTTCTCATTGTTTTGTGATCATATCTACCCCCTCTCTCTCTTTCGTTTTCTCTTTCTCTCTCCTTGTCACCCACCCCTTTTTCTTAAACTCCCTGGCAATCTCTCCGACTACAATCGCGCTCTATCTCTGACTCGTTATCCCTAACTCAGTCCGTTTCATTCTGTGATTTTCTCTATCTCCCTAATTATGATCTTTTTAATTCTCTCTATCTATCCTTGCATTAATCTCCCCCTGGTTATATGCCTCCCCGTCTCTCTCTCTGTCTCTCTCTCTCTCTCTCTCTCTTTCTCTCTCTCTCTTTCTCTTTCTTCCTCTCTCTCTCTCTCTCTCTCTCCCCCCACCCCTCTCTCTCTCTATATCGTTGTTACAAAATTCCTCGTATCTCTCTTTTTCTCTTTCTTTTAATTGGTATTCATTTTCTCATTCCTCTATTTACTTAATTAGAAAAAGATGGTTTACATAATCATCATTCTCATGATATTACCACACCGTTTTTTCTCTCTCGCTTTCCAGGCATAAATTTAAACTAAAATACCAGGTTCACAAGTCGTTGGAAATCAATACAATTGTAAAATTCGAATTGCTTTTAACGACTGAAATTCGTGTCAATAATAAATATGTATCGACGTATTTTCCTTTTTTATTACATAGTTTTCATTTCAAAGTACTAAACTTCATCGCCGAACAATCAAACGATAAGAAAGATTACAATATCTTACAAACTGTACAAACAGATAATCAACTATGAGAAAATGGAAATGCACATGTATTCGCAATCATTCAATCAATCAGCCACTATCCAATTTTCAAGGATTTCAGAAGCGATGGGATACAAAAGAGCTAATAATAGCAATAAATGAGGAACTATTTTAAAGAATTTGTCTTCTGTCCAAAAAAGCTGATGACATCAACATGTTATGTAAGAAAACTACATGAGGTACAGTGAACGGATATGGATAATGGAGAAACATAAGGAGAAGGAGAGAGGGGACAGAAAACAAAAAAGAGACATGTATTGCAAATACCTGCAAGGTAATCAACAGGGATTTTTGGATGTTACCCAAGATTGAATGAAAAGAAATTAATTAGTGATCAATTATAGCAACATTTCTCTCTAACGGTACAAATAGTTAACAATTCTTCCTTTCTAACCTTTCTAAATCATGAAATATATGTTAGGTTACTCTTCGATACGACAGAAATGAGATTTTCGGCTCAAAGCTCCTAAAACAATAATCACATTTTCGATGGTCATTTCATATCTACCGTAGAAAGAAACACACATCATGTTATTTAAAACCTACACCTAATGGCGTCTCGAACGAAGAATACCAATTGATTTACCAAATCAAGATAATCAAGAAATGCGGAAGATCCCGAAATTGAATTCCATTTCGAATCTCCACTTCGGGAAACAGAGCCGAGGAGAAACGCACTCCCCTGCATTTTGCTGGCTGAATCCTTAATTGTACCTAGCCGTACCGGTGAGCGTTAAGAGAGGGGAAAACGGATGTTATTTTGTATGCTGTTACATGATGGAATAGCTAGGTGGGTTATTTCAGGTCAGGCGAGAGTAAATAGATTTAGAGCTTTTGATCGATTCTCGTTTGGAGTAGAATGTTTAATGGGATTCCTCTTTTTTGCTTCTCTCAAACAGCATCAGGAACATGGGCGGTATCACTCAATACCAAATGGGGCAGAGAGAGAGAGCTTTTTTTCTATTACAAGAATTTTGATTAATTATTAAGTTTTTTCTTTTATTTTCATTTTGCTATGGGCATTTCACGGGCTCATCTCCGTGTAAAATGGCATTTATCTACCTATTCACGTAGAAGAAAATAATTAAGTTTCCAAAAGCAATCTCGGAATTTTACATATTCATTTCGTTTATTTTTGTGCTACATGAGCTGAATACAATGTTTAAGACCATAAAAAGCCAAACATATTTATCTCTGTTTTTAAGAAATGGCTACACAAGTCGTAGACTACATTTTCCATTAAAAATAAATTTTGGGGGAAATATTATTTGCTCTATAATAGAACTGCAATTCTTTAACTCGTATGTTAAATATTCCACCTTTTAATTTTCCTTATTTGTATTTCTCTGGTACTGCCTTAGTTAAGCACCATTCCATAATAAACGGATTTTGAGTGCAAAATATCGTAGAGTCGATAGAGGAATTGCTTCACTGATTAAAGACAAACATTCCTTATCTTCCAGCCAAACATACCAAAACTATCATCATCCCGAGCCCTTTCATCCCAACATTGCGAATGTTTGTTGGCGCCTGCTTCAAGTATTACCCTTACACCATTATTTAATGTATACTTCCCTTGAGTCGCCATTATCATCCACACTGTGAGTCAATAGCCCAACCCAATATACCCATTAAACTGTCGAGTGTAATTTGGAACAATTTGAGCAGGACTCACACACATACGCACACGCACACACACATAACGCACACAAGCTAGATATTGTTTCAGCAGTACCGAAAATTTCCCCGCCGATGTGCGGTTTTGACATGTCTTATTTTCAATCGGCCGTCTCTCCCTCTTTCCCATTTAGCATCAAGGAACAAAATCTATGACCTGGTGGACGTATGATAAGAAAGCCTGGCGATCTGGAGAAGCAAAATAAAGATTGAGGGAATGAAGATGGATAGTGATTGGCTACCTTACACCGCACTTTTTGAAGGCCGCGTCTTGTCCGCTAACCAGTATCTTCTCAAATCGAATGCAATCCACTTTGCGTAGATTTCATTTTTACACGTTTGATTTTTGTTTTTGTCTTTTCTTTTTTCCGGGTGGTCCATTTCTGAAAAGCCTTCAGTGGTTTATTAAATGGCTTTCATATAAGCGAGAAAAAGAAAAAAATGATCTGGCGGTGTTTGAGACTTGTGCCTTTGCCTTAGACATTTTAGATATACCTAATTTGTAACAAAAACAAATTAGCTGCTGTATTAGGGATCGTTGACTACTTTTCAATCAGTATTATTTTGAGTTCAATCATAATGTTTACATTTATAACAATACTCTTAATGTACTTTTTGAAGTATTCGATAACAGTTGCTTATAATTATGATGATTTCCAAATGTCACTTATCTACCGAAGAGGTTAAACTATTGAAATTTGCAGAACTCACGAAATATATTATTTAATCACTAAGCATTACAAACATTATTGAGCTTTTTTTTTTTAGAAAATTGGATATTCCTTTATATGGAAAACATTTTTGAAATAATTCCAATTTTTGTTCACGTTATTCACTGCAGGTGTCATAGTAATTTTAAAGGGTTGCTTGTAGAATTTGGAGATCTGGGATATATTGCATAAAGAGTTACAATGTATATTCCAAACCTTTACCTTGCAATAGGTTGAACATATTTGGCAACGTTTGGTAATAATTGGCGGTACATTTCATCGTATTGTGTACAATCATCAGTACTTACATAATCGTAAAGGCCGGAATCCACAAATTTGACAAAGTAGATTTAAACCTGAACTATGTTGTAAACCATCGATTTGCCATCGAGCAGCAAAAGGATCGATAATAAAAATGGACGAAAAGACACTATGAACATGAAGGATGCAATTTATGTCTTTACGAGAAGAAAAAGCGGCAAAAATATTTTTGAGTTGATTCTTTTAATTCGGTGAATAAAAGTGTGGCATGTTGTGGGTTCAATGATACATATCAAATACGGGGGCAGTGACTTAAATGATAATCATTATTTCTGAAGTTAGATATCTGAGAAAGGAAATGATACTTTTTTGTAGCCTTTTACTACATTTGTCATCAAATAATCCACATGAACAGGTGAATGGTCGTGAAGATACTATAAATTCTTTAATCAACCTGCAAGATAATTCTGCTATGATGTACAATTCTCTGGTGTTTGAATTTGTTTTTCCTTGATTCACCAACTCTTTCCTCTTTCTCGAAGTAACTGACATCAAAAGCTACGTCTTTAAGCTTTTATGTATATATAAATATAATTAAATACCTACGTTTTCTATCCGGCGTTTTTAAACAATCGTAAAGGAGGACAAATCAGGTTTTCCATGTAGCCATGGCCTAAGGGAAATTGTAAGAGTCTAAAAACAGCTGGATATTGTTTTCATCCTCGAATGTATTTAGGCATTTCAAGCATGCTCTCTTTAAAATAGAAAACAAAAAACTGAACGGAGTTGAAACGGATCTCAGCATGTTTAGCGGCAAACAGCTATAGGGATTACAGTTTGTGACATGAATATTGATTGAACAACTACATTTTAGTATGTACACAGCATGAAAATATAACAAATAAATGCAAATGGTGCGAAATGGTGCTGAAAGAGAGGGAAACTACGGATTACTATCGACTCTACCTAAAAGTCACATACTGCCGGTGAGAAATAGCCGGTCTGTGGATACACACCGCCTGCGGACAAATAATCCATCATTCGGTCGCCATTTTGGTGCGCTTCTGCCTTTGCATGTGACCGCCTGAGGGTGTTGGTGTCTCGTGGCTCCGTCGCCTTGCTTGTCCTCCTCTGCCTTTGACCACGTTTCGGCACCGTGCTCGGCGCGGTGGTTCAGCCGCGTTCCCTCGTGAATGGTCGCTTGAGTTGCACCACGGCTGGCTGTAGTAACTGTCGCTGCCTTGCCGATCCGTCTGTGTTCCCATTGCCATCTCACTCTCCTTCCATCCATTTTAATGGGCCATTTGTTTTATTGAAGAATCTTTATTATTCATTAAACATCAAGACCCTCTATCTTGGGCTAGTCTAGCTATGACGCGACGAGATCAAACAATCGGGCTGACGTGCAAGAACGCTCCCTGTATCCATCACCCATGACTCAACTCTAGACATTTCTGAACTTTTTTCAATAAATACCAAACTATCCCGCTGTCTCCGCGATCAATAACATGACTGCTGAACAATTCAATTTACGCTTAATCATCACTACAGTACACTGAGGTTTCCTTTCCAATCTTTTTTACCTTTTTTTAAAATCAATGTACAAGATATTCAATAACTTTGATTTAGTTTATTATTATCACAAGACGGACAGAAAGAAAAATGTTTATCGACAATATCATACAAGTGGTTAACGTGGTCCAAAGTCTATCTGTGCTTTACTCAAATGAAGTCCATAGAACTCACCGCAGTAAAACCGACCATCACCGGCAGTGCGACGTCATAAGTTCAAGTTCCCAAAGCGACGCGCTGGCGTAGTATCAGCGCATAACCGAGGGCGGTGCTACCGTCGCGCCGGCGAGGTTAGCTGCCGCTTCTTGACTGATAAGCTGTGAGATACTCTTCACATTATGCTCCTTTTTCCACTTCATCCTCCTGTTTTGGAACCAGATTTTATTTGTCGTTCCGTCAGGCCGAGTGCGTGTGCGATCTCGATCCGTCGTCGTCGTGTGAGGTACCTGTTGAAATGGAATTCCTTCTCTAGTTCGAGCGTTTGGTAACGGGTGTATGCCGTGCGGGATCGTTTGCTCGGTTCTGTACCATTCTGTGCCGCCGCTGGAAAATAAAAACAAATGAAAAGAAGAAGAAAACATTTATTTAATCATAGAATTTAAGTTTTAATAATGAACCAAACAAACATATATTACAATTCCATGGTCTCCACTGATAGTGATACGTATGCAAAGAATAGGACATCAGACATAGACAACGTTACATTACGTTGTCTTGATAACATTTATAAAGCATATAAAGCATGAAATATTAGGTGGAAAGTAGAAACTTGTATTGGTTGTAATAATTCGAGTCACATTCGTATAGCGCTTAATACGTTTATAAGCAATTTACATTGTAATGATTATTACCCCGGTCAGTGGATTAAATTGGTCATCCGCACATTATAGTATACACGATCCGCTCCCTGGGGAGTATTCCGGCCAGGCGCCATTTTACAAGCGCACATATGCCAATCCAACCACATTAACGTTCGCATCCTACCGTGTACCTATTTAACACCTGGGTGGAAATTGGCAAGTTAGATTGTTGATGTTGTTTGTTTTTTTGTTTTGAATGTTAATTGAAGAAAAAAAACTGCAGCTATCAATCAATACCCTTTCAGTGAATACTCCTACAACTTTTGAGGGAAATATCGTTTTGAAAACTAGTTTAGATGTAAATTCAATGTGTATGATTAGGATGGTAGTGAGTTAATACTTATGATCGCAGCTAAATCAGTTATGTCTGTCTAATAGACTTCTACAAGAAGATGGATTTAATCATGATTAGTTCCGTTGCATTTGATATTAAACAGTATCATGTTTTCAAATGGAATAAATAGTTTTGTGATATGTCCATATTTAAGTTTCGCACTATCGAAGTTAATATGACAATTGCATTGTTTGGCGAAATGTATTTAAAACGTCTACTGTCACTAAGTTTTCACTATTTATGATTTTCAATGATTTACTTTTTCTATTGTTTGTTCAATATTCTTCTTCTTCTCCTTTTCTTCCTCCTCCTTATCTATTCTTCTTCTTCTTCTTCCTACTCTTCTTCTTACATTTTCTGGTCATCGTCTTCTTCTTTCTCACCTTGCTCATCTTCCAGTCTACTAATCATCTAATGAGCCTACTCATCATTTTTCTTCTTTATATTTGGGTATTTAAAATATTTTTATTCAATCGAACAAACATTTAAAAAAATACACTTACATGTACATCGTCTGATCACATTCATATTAAAGGATCAGTTAGATTTTTTTTGATAAATGCAAGATAGCGAATATAATTTTTTGTTTTAAAACATAATGAGAACAAAACTATAAAAAATAAAAAATAATATTGTGAGAAATTAATGATATGAATCATTACGAACATAATACACAAAATTTGTAATGCACTACTTTAAACATTCTATTATATATTTCCAATTTCAAGATGATTATGATGTTATTTGTTTTGTTTGGACGTTTTCTTGTGTTTTTATTTTATTTATGCATTACTTTTCATCAGAAGGAAGGGCGGATACATGATTCAATATTCATTACTCCCAGTATTGGTTCGCAACATTTTGTATTTTGATTATCTTTGATATTTCTCGATGATTTTTTAATTTGATGTTAAACATTAAAAGGAACAAATAAATTGAAATTATTTCCTATCATACCAGAAGAAAAAACAATTCACGTAAGAAATGGACTAGGCTATCTAGTTTAATACTCGGGGGTAACAGCGTGTGAGTGCAGTAATTGCATTTCTAAAGGACAAGACATGATATGCATTATATACCTGTCAACAATGCTAAAATTTAGAATGATGAACATTTTCCGAGTAAGTTTAGCCAACTTGTCCGACCTTGAATGTTGATTATCTCTATACAAAATTATATTTTCCAAGTGCCTTTTCACTTGCGCTATATACCGAACATCAATGTAGAGGTCTAGACAAAATGATGAAATGAATTATAAATTACGGATGAATTGACTAACTTCGATGTTGGAGCGACTATTGCCTCGCTAGAATTCCACCGATCGGATCAATTTTTATGATGCCTCTCCGCTGGGAGTTGCCCTTCGGTAATCACCCCCAAGACACCAATTCATTTCATTTAATTTCGTTTTATTTCATTACGCGAGTGGCAATATATACAAAGAATAGCACGGGCAATTTCATTCAATATGAGCAAAAACAAGCCACGTTGCCCTCTTTTTCTCCCACTCTCTTACATCTACCCCCCCCCCCCCCCCCCCCCCCCCCCCGCGAAAATGATAAACTGGGGAATAATCTATGTATTATAAAAACAAAAGAGAGACGGAAAGAGTTTACCATGCCAACACACAAAACTGACCAAAAAATGAGAGCCATGTTGATTGATTGTTGTCAAAGTTTTATTGATCTGCTGGATCTATATATCTGGTGCTTAATGAATATAATGTCATCTGTTGCTTGGAGAAGAACGATAATGGTAGGTGAAAACGGCGAAGGAGCTCAAGCAGCTAATTTGATGGACCAACATAAAAGAGACACGCGACCGTGCCGCCCCGCTTGCTGCGGTAAACACACTGCCCGTCAGCGGACTCCTGGCCCGATGATCCCCGTGGTTGGGCCATCGCGAACCGAACAGGCCATAAAGGACGGTGGACATTGCTATGATTATCAAGTCGTAAACGGTTTCGGACAACGGGTATCTATTTTGAAACTCATATCTCGGATGAAAAACAAGCAATATAATTCTTTAATTGTATCGAATATTGTGTTATTTCTCTGTTTCATTTGCGCATCACATTTTTAAAGGACAGTTTCAAATATAATTGCTTCCACTCGTGAATTTTACTTTTAGAATGGATACCTGTCTAAACTTAAATTGAGGATTTTGTTCGAAAGACACAGAATTGCAATATTCATAACACTTACTTTATGATAATTTTTTACAATTATTTAATAAAATGGCATTATAAAACGTAAAAACAGCTCACTTTTCAAGTATTTGATGAATGTTCCTCAAGAACCCCCAGGTGTCAGATGTTGCGAATGCACTTTTTGTTTCAATAACTAATTTTTTTACTGTACACATATTTTACGATGTTTAATTTTCAAAAAACTTCGTTTATATCTTTTCTCCTGTAACAAACTATATATATTAATTTTAAATTCTGTTCGGCTTTTTCTAAATCCATGAAAAATATACTAGGTCAAATTTGAAGATTTATTTTAAAAAAAAGCTATTTTTCTTCTCTTTCTCCATCTCTCTCTTTATCTCTTCATATTCAGCTTAACCTATTTTCACGTTGAGAGTATATAGGACCAACGAAACTCCCCTCATCTAATCAGACTCAATCACAACAGAAAGTGCATGCCTTCTACAAAAATACACAGGGACGGAATCAGAAGTGATCTCTTTCGACTAAGGAAGAAATATGAAATCCACACGTCTTGCACCAGGAGATTGTTTAAGTCAAATTCCAATGGAATCTTTAAGATGTCACCAGAATATTGGCAAATAGATTGGTCTGCCTCAAAAGGATGAAGAAAAAAAACGCGGGTAAACCGGGAGAAGAAAAAAGGGAAACGCACTTTTTGCGTTGATAGAGTGAAGCATGATAAATTAGGAAATAGATTGCTTTTCTAGCCTTAGCAACCATGTGCATGCCTTGTCCTTTTGTCCGTTTTATTTATTGTTCCTTTTTTCAACTTTTTTCTTCGTAGTTGCGTCTGAGAGAGGTTGTCTCAGAGATGCGGCATCCCATGTGCTACACAGATCTACATATTGAAAGGAGAGTTACCATAGTTTTATGGCTCAATCTAGCTGTCTCCGTGGTCTTGTGGTGATTTTCAAGTGTTATCTAAGCAATTTTTGTGAATTAAAAAAATAATAATTTATTTCGATATATGTCTAACTAATTATCTGGAAATGCATAATTGTATTCCATTGAATATGTAGTCGCAATGTGTGTGCTTAATCAAGCCATGGAGTACAACGAGCTTGATCATGCAAGCCTTCCTTTGTCAATGCAATAAAGATGCAAAACGGGAAATTTTAAATATTAAGTTGTACATAATTATCTCAATCATGTTATTTTTTCTAATGACTGTGAGGTCTGTATTCTACATTGAAGAAATAGAACATTATATAAAACAAAATAATATTATGTTATCGTATAAAAGACTAAAAGGGTATAATCTAGCTCCAATATTGGTACCACAATTTACATATAGCTACTTCTCAAATACAGTGTAAGTTTAGTGGCACACGAATGATCTAAAAATCATCTATTCTAGATGTCCTCGTTTTGATGGTTAGACAATATCCTTATGGTATCCTGTAAATGTGTGTAAAGCAAAAATCCAAGGCTCCGTTGCTCTTGCATTGTAAATGAATTAGCAAAATACAATGCAACCAGCATGCAACCAAAGAGAGTGGAAACCGCTAAAATAAGTCATGTGTCAAAGAATTTAATTGGTATACGATAAATGCGGGTAATATTTATGATAGGGAAAAACCGCTTGAGAAAAAAAATATGCTGTAATATATTTCACCTTACACGAGAAAGAGTAGCAAAATATTTATAAAAAATAAAAGTATATATATATATATATATATATATATATATATGATTGTATTACACCGCCTAGTGTCGTTCAGAAATTCGTTCATAAATTGAATTTGTATCACAAAGTAAAATGTTGTATATATACTCTATTCAGCTGTGGTTTAAAAAAAAACTATTAATATTCCGCGCATTATTGGTTATTTCTAAGAATTGGATGGGGGATTCTTGTTTAAATGTTTAACTATTCATGTATTAGTGCATCACACTCGATAATGACTGTTCTGTAATTTGTGCAGTCATTGTACCAATTATAGTAGTACATTAAAAACTACTTCAGGGTAATGATCATGATGATTTGTTTTGTATCAATGTATGCATCTATGCCATTCATCGTTCCAAATGTAACGGGTGTTCATGATGGACGTTATTAAGGTCTTTTCCCCAGAGAAAAAAAACATTGCAGGCGACGAGTGAACATTGTGGCGCAGTGTCCGCCATACCGACAATAACGTTATTACACTGTTGCCTATAAAGTTGGAATACATATTTTCTTATCCTTTTCCTTGTCATGATTGTGAAAATATGGTATATTATTGATAGAAAAAGTATAGATTCTCAGAACGTTATTAGTCAATCTAAGGATCATAAAGATTGATCATTTCTGAGAAGATAATTATGAAAAGAGGTATTGCAGCGAAAAAAATCTCTCAATGTTACGTGCAACAGTGTATTTCATGCATACATTTTAGTTTTTAATCCTACTTTGTCCATTCTTATTTAGCGATAATGTATAAGTCTATCTCAATGCAAAGAGCATGTGTTTAAAAAAAAAAAATGGCATGGCTATTTGGGTGAACTTATACTTCGTATTATACTGGGGTGGATTTACGAAAATACGCTCCTCCCGAACCTCTCAGCAACTTATTAATCAACTTCATCATATAAAAACTTTAAGATGGAAATAAACCGCGTATGATGTGATACAAGAGAACATCACTTGTTTTGGCTTCAAAATAGAACTACTGCAGATGCAGCATTTAAACACACATTCATACAAACAAAATCATTGGGAAGAGCATTACCTTTTGGTCGTAAATACAACTATTGAATTTCTGTGTCTGTGGGGATATTGCGAATTCCAACACAATAATAAGCCTTGATTGACATCGTTTTGTAATGTCAATATTCTGCATTGACATTCAGAGCTAACTCCGGCGACTAAATAATGATATTAGCATATACTTCCTGTCCATTGAGCCCGATCGGGGTACCTGTCAGAAGGGGCTTAATGGCATACAGGAGATGTAATAGATGGGACCACGGTCACAGGTCAATTTTTCCTTTTCTTCCTTTTGAGCTCTTCTCTTTTTTCCATGTTTGGCGTACAAAGGTATTACTTCCTGACTGTAAGTAAGGTTTGAGAAAACACATGGTGGGGGATTGCGGGTATTTAGTTTTTTTCGTGAGAATTCACGCGCTTAAATTCGAATAAATGTTTTAAAAAATTAAATGGAGGTAAAATATTAAGAGTGAGGGCCTAAAACACGTGTCCTTGTTCCGGAGATAGGTGGACTACCCCAACCCCTCTTCCCCCATCCTAACTTTTTTATATGAGGAAATATGGAAATGATATAGATTCAAAATTGGTCTACAAATGCCATTATTCATATGTAAACATCAGTCTTCAGTATATCATCTTCTAGGGAGTGTCTTTAACAGAGTAATTTTCCTCCAATAATATTAGTGATCTAATTACACATTAGATTCAAACAGCTTCCGTTTAAAACATATCATTAGTGTTCTACAAATTTCCCCTTAACCAATATTTCCCTCTTGGTACACGAGTCTGATGCCTGTTGGACAAACTAATCAAGACAGCGTGATATTCCATACCAAAAATCTCCTGCCACAGAAAATCAAAATCTACATCTCTTCTCGTCCTTTCCTCCTCGTCGAATATAAGAGGATCTACGTCGCGATCGAGGAGTCTTTCTCGAATTTAATACTCTGGCCACCACGCGTCGGTGTATCTGGTCGGCTATTACCTCGGCGAGAAGGAATGCATTTCGACGATTGGGGGCTCTCGAGCTTTTGATAAATTTCTTCTTTTCCACACCCAGAAAGGAGACGACAATCCCCTTTCAACCTTCCTGGCGGAAGTCCTAACTGGACGAAATTGCTCCGAAGATGTTTTTCATTTCCTAACCCGCTAATACTTGTCTTCAGGAACAACACTCTATCGCGCCTATGTCGCTGGCGGTTATATCATGTAGACTCGTCACGACGTGAGGGGAATAGCGAAAGGAAAAGGGGAAACTCTTAAGTCATTTCTTTTTTCTCTGTCTTGTTTGAGTATCAAGGATTGTGTATTGCATCTAATGCTATTGGGCTCCCACAGAAATGCCTTTGGACAGATCAGGGAATTGATCGAAAGTGGTTTTCCCTTTCAATTAGAATACAAGTGCCGGTTATTTGATTCTGGACACGGACATATTTTAATGAATATTACCAAGAAAACCAAGACTGGCAGGTTGATTCGAGTTGGCATCTTATTCTTCGAAGATTACACGCTCAAAACTTCCGTCAATAATTGAAAATAGCATGCTAAAATGTAATCCCTTCGGTCCTCCCTTGGTCGCCATTGTAAAGATAGCCTAGTATGTATTTCAAGATTGTATTCCTAGAGTGTTTAAGCTTATCAAGTTCCAAGCAAAATTAGATTTGTTGAGAGAGAGTTAATGAATCCTCTTTTTTCAAACCTGTTTTCTAAATATCTTTGTAAAAGTTGGCAGGAATAACAACCTACAACGTTTGTACAAACTTTATTTATTATATAGGATTCAACGGGCTTTTGTTTCACTAAGCTACATACTCCACTCCCACAAATCAACATGTTTTGGCAAAAAGTTTAATTATACATACACACTTTAGTAATCCCTGCAACTCCATTGTATCTATTCCTACTCCACCCCCTTCCCCCTTCTGTCTGTCTGTCTGTCTCTCTCTCTCTCTCTCTCTCTTTCACTCTATGTATTACTCTTCCCCTCGAACTTAATTTAATCAATAACTTTTACATTCATATTATTCGTCAAACATACCATTCATCTGTCGAAAAGAATGAAACATGGGTTGAACGAAATACACATCTCCAAATAAATATATATCTGAGCTAGATAAATATCTGAGTTTGATCCCCCATATAACACCCGAAAAAACCGTTGACATAAAATCGATCTTCCAATAAATCTCTCTTTCTCTTTCTCTCCCTCTTTCTCTCTCTCTCGCTCTCTCTGTTTCTCTCTTTCTCTCATTCCCTCTCTCTTTCTCTCTCCCCCCTCCCCCCTCTCTCTCTCTCTCTCTCTTTTACAAATTGCAGCTTCCCATGTTGATCTTTGACCTCTGTCGTGAGCTGTTGATATTGTTGATGTGTATGGCCCGTCACATCGCCGCGCTCTTGCGCACCGTGCTGTGAAACTCGCTTCCTTTCAAGAGCAAGCCCCAATCAATACCCAAATAATAATGTCAACAAGCATGGAACGGCGACTATCAATGCGCTATAATCATTGGCCTTTATATTGGAATATTTTACGCGACCTCTAGTCGCATGTATGCAACTGTCTGAAGTTGATGAACAATGGATCTGATAATTTTTCGATTTTCGAGTTTTCGATTTTTGTCAGCATGCCCAATAATCATTGTTTGATTCCTTACTGCATTAATATTGTTTTGATGTTTTTATATATGGTTACGATATTCTTATAAACACAATTTCAGGCCTGTGTCTAGATTGTATTTTTAACTTTGCACTTTTTCATGATGTAATATTCCATGTAATCCAGCTGTTCAATTGCGACGTGGTTTTCAATGACTCCTGAATATATTTCAATTCGGTTCAATTTCCGTATCAATTTTTTTTTCAACTGTTTTTGTCACGTTAACAGTTTAAACCTAAACATTATTTAAGCAATTTAAACAAACATTTACAAAGAAGCATATCAGCAACTTAGATAAATTATTTGATATTTCTCTGAACGAAATAAATGTCAAAATCAACGTAAATCTTATGTGTGAGTTCTGAACATCTCTCGGAGTTCATATTGTTTTATATTACCACTGCTATTGAAAAAAATATATACCCATATGAGGTATATGGATATGGATAGGCCTAAGAAATAAATAAAAAGTTTGAAGCAAAATTGAGCATAATTTCCCTATTATCAAACAAAAAACTGTATGGGCATATAATTGTATACTTTTTTTTTTTAATGCGTTTATGGCCTTGCCGTTATTATATTATTCTCGACGTGCGCATTTTGAGTGGGAGAAGTATTTCGTACAAAAGAAGTAGAAAAACTATGAATAATGAAATGCAACCCACACGTGTAACGTGAAAAATATAGTGGCTCGTAGCGTACAAAACAAGAAAAGACCACACTAAAACCTTTCAATGGGACTACAAGACTGATTTGAGAATCTCGTTGATGCACTATCCAAGATGCGATGACACAATATAGAGGCTTCCATTAAAAGATTATGAGAAGACAGTGATTTATGGTGGAATCAGCAGCCAATTTGAATGAAATAAGGTTTTGATAAAGTTAATTATGTTCTGTGGTTTGCTAAATTTTGGGGATCTTGTTAGGCAGTCGGGATTCGTAAGGGGATCAGCAACGACTCTTCCACTACCCCGAGTTTTTTAATGCATGCCAAAGCAGCATCACCTAAGAACAGATATGTTTTGCCACGATTCATTTCTCCTCTTTAAATGCCTTTTTTTAAACCCACATTCGAATACAAGATATTGGAACGATTCGCAATGCCTCGTTTTAATTATTTCTTCTCGTATTTATTAACACTGTTGAATTTTAAAATGTTAGGGATAGAAAAGTGATTCAGTCTACATTGTGTCACTATTACAGCACCCGACATATCATCTTCATGTGCAATATGGTGGCAGTTCGTTTCTCAACTTTACATTTCGTTGCTAACAACAACATCGAAATAAATGTAATGTATACAACACATACATCCTCCATGTCCACTATACGCATGTACATCAAAGTGTACAATTTTAAAGAGGTGCCGAATTGATCCGGCGAAAAACGAATATATTTCAAGCAAATTAAATTGTATAATGATGTGAACGAGGATATCATTCATTTTCAAAACAACTTTGTTTGAAGACGAATATTGAGAAGAGAACAACAAAAGAATGGGCTTACTGCGTACATCAGAATACCCAAATTTTGTATTCTTTTTTCAATATTCGACTTAAAACACAAATCTGTGCAGAAGCGTGTGTTAATGCCATTCTGTTTTACATCATTATAAAGTTTAAGTGAAATTTTGCATCCAACTTTTGATGAATTGGGGCTCCCAACGCTTTAGAGGGGCTTTAATGGGCATAAAAGATTGACGTAAACCAGCAAAATGCCTAAATATAAAATACTTTCCTGATTTAAAAATCAAATTCATTTATTTTTACAAACAAAAGAAGAATTGGGACCGTCTCTTCTACTGTTGTTCGAATAAAACTTTTAAGGGCGACTTTGGTTCTCCATCTGATAAATATTCAACATATTTTTACAATAGTGTTCCTGTTTTTACGCCATAAGCATAAATAATGTATTCTATTATGGATTTATAACTCAACAAATTAATTTTCGGGGAGGTGTTCTCTATGAACCATTAACCATCCTAAGATTAATCATGAAGGCGGTATAAAACCTATGACTGATAATGTTCTCCTGAATTTCATAGCAAGATCCAGGTTTGAGCATTCTGTGTGCCGACATGTTTGTTCATTCTTTGTTGGTTCGTCAGAGGTTGATAATTTCTCGAATATCTGGAATATTATATTTGATGTATCCCCTTTAACGGCACTGTTGACTATCTCTTCCGTGTTCCAATTCTCATTTACTATTTACTTTAAGGAACGCATTCAGAGCGCGATATTGTATAGATTAATCATGTTATTGGGTCATGCATAACTCAAATAATCCAACCATTTCGAGAGACAAACAATAAACGTGATTCCTGCTTTTGTTTCAAAGGAAACATGTCATTGAAATTAATCAGAGCATTAAAATGAGCTGTTTTGTTTTCAGGCAGGAACATGCGTTGCCAATGCAAACATTGGTCAGCGACTTAATTGATTTATAAAAATATGTATAAGAGAGATGAATGCTCTCTTGGTATGCAGTTACAAAACGCGAAGTATACCAGTATAAGCCACTTGTGACGTAGGCACATGCCATATTTTTCGTTTTCATCATGTATTAAAATGTAATGTATGACGCTTAACACTTCATCACTATAAATGGTAGCTACCCTAAGTGCAGCAGAATTATTTTTTAAATTTGCATTTTCGAAAAATTGACAATGAAATTCGTTATTATTCGATTCATTTACGTATACATGAATATTAAAAATTGTTCATAAGTCCCGTTTGTTTTCCTTTAATCCAAATGCCGGATACTTTCGCTTGTGCACTATCTTTTAATTACCCATGGTAACCAAAATTAATGGGCGTCTCTCTTCTCACATAACATTTGATTAGAAAGATGAATGAGCAATGCTCATCTAATGTTGTAATCATCAACATAAATTTTGGATCATCTCCATAATACTTCTGTCATTTCGATCCCCACTACTTAACCACTACCGAAAATGTTAATTCTATTTTGTTTAAATGATATTAACGATCTCGACGATTGTAATGGTAAAAAAAACAATGATAAAATTGATGAAGATAATGGTGATAAATGAATAATAACATCAATTATGATATAAGGATGACAATAGTGATGAATAAATAAAAATAACACTTACACAATGAGCGCCAAAATATTTTGTCTACAAGGTTTGCTACAGATTTGACATAACTGTAAGCTCACTGCTCTTGTCAACAAACTTTATTCGTGATGAATTTTGGTGATAAATAAACTCTCTCAGTTGAAAGTTTCAGATGAGTTAAATATCAAGAATTTGGGTGAAAACCGTCTAAAAAGTTATTCCATGTCACTGACCCGAGCCAGCAAACGTTTAACGGATTAGATTTAAACGCCTGTATTTCGTCACAATAGAAAGTCATTTACGAGCGTTTTAGCAAAGGGGATTTCCGAGGGCTCGTAATCATTTCTGACTTACATGTGCCATTTTGATTCACAAGCAGGGGAAATAGGTGATTTGATCTTCTAATGAAATTGAAAAGGATGATCTGACATGCAGCCTTGAGCCTGAATACAATGTTTTCATTGCGGAGAATAGAGACCGGGTTCGGGTAATGCTCTAAGTGTATCCAAATGCCCAAATAGAATATGGTTATGACTTCCTAATTCAATTGGAAATAGTACGTATTTTTAAAGGACTTTGGGGTAATTTTTTAACCTAGCTTTGTTGTTCTGCCACTAACTACTTATACCAGAATCAGAAATAACGTAAACCAGAGCAAATCAAATATGCTGCGCTATTGAGTTATCATTATAAATAGCCTATAAATGTTGATAATTTTACTTTATCAAAGTTTTTACGTACCGGAATGTGTTAATTGTAACATCATAGATTTGTGTAAATTTTTTTTTTAATAAATTTCCATTTGCCTCATTTTCCTACAGATCTGTTACAAACAATCGTTTACATTAATGAAAACATTTACACTTGTGGGATTTTCTCCAATTTAGGACAGGCCTAGCATATTTGTTCGAAATCATATTAAAATGCCTAAACATAAAGTTTCACCATTTATCTTTCAAAATAAGATTAAGTCATAGTTTCTAGTAGTAACAGAAAATATTTATAAAATGCATACATTATGGATGCTGGGTGAGTATTTCATTTCTTTTCATTTGCTCTAGTCTAAACGAACAAAACTACTGTCATGATACATACATGGTTTTCAGATTTGATTTTGAAACATTCAGATCGGAAGATAGCTAAATTCATTTGATTATTTATCATTTGAATTCACGTACATTTACAAAATGAAACAGTGTATGTAGGCTATTTTGTATGTGAAGCTCGAATGCCCAATTCGCTTTGTAGAATAAGATTAATCGTGAACGTGAACGTATTTTCAATACCCAAAAGCAAAGTAAAGAAAACGTCTTTCACTTCAACAATCACTTATTCATTTGTTTCTACTTTCCATAACATTCATACAAGGAAGATTTCTTTCCACGTAGGCATTGTAGGCCTGCATTAAACTGATGTAAAATAATATAAGAATAAAACATTGAAATAAATAGAAATTGGTCCAACACCAACAATTTTTCCAGAATGTGTGCTGTCCGAAAAGTTAATTTAAAAAGAAACCTTGTACACTGGCATATTTCTAGTGCACTGAGCGTTATGTTGAGGTGTTAATTTACCAGTCCATACGGTACTTTGTAATTTATGCATATTTTTATTCCATTGGTGTATTATTCAATGCGGATAAACCATGCTATCGTTCAATTTAATTTCTTTGCATTTTTACTCATTAGGCTCTGCCCCCTACGTCAACATGATTAATTAGAACATGACCATTATGTCACGGTGCACACGGCGTATAGAGTTCCATACATAATTATTTCATCTATGCATGGCATACAAATCGCAACTTTTCCCTCTTTTTCCTTATTATTCGTTTATAAATATCCACAACAAATAGATATGATATGAATTGTGTAATATCATGTAGCTTTATCATTTTCCCCATGGCAAACACAACACAACTAAAACAGGAACCACGTTGAAGCCGTTCGTGAAAAATGGTCATTAACACAGACGAACGTTGTGTTAAACATTGCCTGCTATGACTCATACTTTAAAATATGATTTAATTACGTTTCGTTTCTAAATTAACATTACAAACTTTATTTCGTATCTATAACTACGTCAGGCAATACTATCTCGTCCACAGAATATCAAGTAAGGTGAAATTTTCGTCCATTTGGGGATCATACTTCCCTCCGACATCAACAAATCTTACATTTTGCATATACACCTTATGTTTCAGAGTATCACAAATGAACGAAAGAAGATGTACATACAATCACAATTCAACTTCTGTCGAGAAATGGACCCTAAAATACAAGCAGATACATAAGAAGAAAAACACAGTCTACAACTCGATGAAGAGCTCTAATCAAAGACATGTCTAAGCTTTCTTTTTTTTTAAGGGTAACACGCAATACTTGATAAAAGTGATGGTCACTTTTGTACAACTTAACAATCAGAAACCTGACGTGCATAATTTATACAAGTGAAAATATCTGAATTGGACAAAAGCCATGCACACGTTCGGTGGATAAAGCAATGGGGTTGTAAGCTGATATCACATGATCGAGGCTCGATCAGTGTGCCGTCGTTTGGAGTTTGGACAATGACTTTTTATTCTTAGACTCAACATGGTGAACCCCAAGTTCCTAAGTTTAGATACAAATAGTTATAATTGCTTGATTCTTAGGACCCAGCTAAAACAACTAACCAACCAATCAATAAATTAGTTTATCTACATCTCTATCTATAGATCTCTTTATCTGTCAATCAGCGAATGAATCGAAATATTGTATTGGAATCAAAATAATTATGCTACGAATTGCGTATAGGCAACTGAAAGTAACGATAAGTTTCTCATTGTAAATAAGTTAACATTTTGAACTACATAAAAGAGAAGAGGTATCTTCCTGCAATATACAAAAGTAATGATATCTATATTCTAATCTACAGTGTAGTATAGCTTACAAAACTACGATAGAACCGTTTTAAACGCCATTAGCATTGCCCTACATCTATTAGTTCAGACGAAATTAATTCCAAACCTTTACACGTTCTGTATTTTGACAGATGAATAAATCGGGTTTATCTTTTAAGGCAGGTTCTTTGTGAGAAATGGAATGATTGTAGCATGATTTATTAAATACATTTGGGAGCATTCTAATAATTCTCCACAGCACTTACGGAATGTAATTGAAATCGACTCCTGAATATGAATGAATTGCACCGATTCAACCACATTATGGTTTCCCCTCGATGCCATGAAAACTCTTGAGTTGAATCACAAGCTATACATGTACGCTCGAGTGCGGGAATTTTTTAGATTGCATTACATTGGACTAAAGCAATCAAAACTAGTGCAAAACTATAAACTGATATAATAAAAAATCTTAGGTTTCCTTCTCCCATTACATCAGGTTAAAGGATCTATAAGCCAGAAATGAATTTCCTTCATATAATACAACAAATAAAACACCACAAATAAATAATACAGATTCAATACATTTTTGTCACACTTGTGAAGTGTATATAGTAACGAAATTTGTTTTTGATAAACAAAAGTCAAGCTTGCACTTTGATATGTTTACCATTTCAAAATTATAAAGGTAAATAATTATGACAAAAGTCAAAATATCAAAAATTAGATATTATGTGGTGGGTTGAATTTAGCTATTCAACATTTAAATTGGTCTTATCAACTTGCAACGGTTAACGTCAAACAAGCCCTACAGTCATGATAGTTCACTAAGTAACTTCACTAAAACAATAACGTACATTTAAATCACTCGTGAATTGGGGTTTATCAACTGATGACACACAAGCCCTATAGTCATGATAGTTCACTAAGTAACTTCACTAAAACAATAACGTACATTTAAATCACTCGTGAATTGGGGATTATCAATTGATGACACTCAAATCAATGTTTCAAATCAGTGACATCTAGCATTTTCAATATAGACTCATTTTCGATCTACATTACAAGTTATTAACTCAAAATCAAACAAGGGTTCCTTTAAAATAACCATATGGTATCAGTTCATACAGCACTCTCCACAAAGGCATCACATTTATGGCAACATGGCAAATTATTACCAACAGTGTTGGATGTAAGCGCGTATGCATGGATGGAACAAGCAAGCAAATACAATTAGGCATGTGCATGTGAATGTTGTTGAGCGAATAGCATAAATGTCGCTCCTTGCTTACTCACTCGCCGCCAATGCGTCTACATACAGGGGCACTATCTGATTGTGATAGGAACGCTGAACCAGAAAGAAAAAAACCCGAACATAGACAAGATTATTGCTACCAATCTAACGGGTAACGGTCTCGGGGCAGGGCGCAAATCAGCGATTGCAATTTACACAAATGCCATTACTTTGATTTTCAGCTATTACACTGATTACTGTAATTTGACAGGGTACGGATTTGGGTTAACGGTGAACTATTACTGCTCGACGCATCCAATTATTGTCTGCTCAATGAGGTAATAGTGTCGGCTTTGATGAACATTCAAATTACTTGTTTGTATTCCCCCCCCCCCCCTTCCCCCGAATAGGTTGGGTTGAGGGTGAGTTTGTGTATTGCTGTTTTCAACTTCCCTTTAATCTGTATCAATGCGTTTTTCCTGGTTTTGTTTTGAAATTTGTGAAAATAAAACATCACTTAACACATAATACTATAACATTAGAAGTTTGCAATCGGTATGCAATGGTATTTTGAGATGACATTGTTAGATCTGCAAGTCACATCAAAACTTTCATTATTTTAATAACTTCCAGAACAGACAGTTCAAATTATATCGTTCGTTTACCTATTCAAGGAAATTTATGTTATAATAAGTATAACGAAAATTAGGGGAATGAGAAATGACTCATTATCGTTCCTTAAATCACCAACGAAATTTCCGTTTAACCAGGTCATTATTCTCCTTTTTACTCTATTAAAGACGAATTTCAGGCATATGCGTAAAATATATACTCCCGTTTACACATAATTATATTTCACAATTCCCTGTAAGTTAATTGCAAAATGTGTATAAATGATGAACAAATTTAACTCTTTAAGTTTTTCGGGCGACGTAAATGCGATAGCGATCGTTCGCCCTTTTCAGCCCGCATCTGTCGGCGTCCGCCTCTCCAGTCAACCGATCGAAACAAATTCTGCGGGCAGACTCGAAGCCGTTTGCGAGGGGAATACGAATTTCTATTAATTTCAAAACGGAATATCTTTGCTTTCATATTGTTAGAATTCAAATATATAACGTTCACAGTGATTTAGTTGTAATCCTGCCAGGCTTTAGCAAACATGTACATAATTACAGGTGTTCAAAAGTTATCAAACTGTTATACCATCTGCTTTCAAATTACAAAACGTATACTGTATTGTGAAAAGTAAGCGAATCGTAATACAAGTACATGTCTATGAGCTAACAAAGCTGTTGGCCCTTCATGTGTAAAGTGTATATAAGTATTTGCAGACTATCACTTTCAAATTCGGTTTTGCTTTGTCAATTGATGTTGTAATCTCATATGTCAAAATATTGGTCCCACTGTTTTGTATACTTTCGATAGACTACACGTATTCTATTTCAGTGAGTTTGAATGGTAATCCAATACCATGTTGATGAAGAAAGCACGAGTGTTATTCTCTTCGACCAAACGGCGTTAACTGGGATAAAAGGAATAAAACCTCGTGTACTAGGGGAAGTCTTTTTTGCATTACTCGTTTTTTAAGGAAAAATGCACAAACAGAAAATAAAACATATAAAACCTTTTACTACCAAAGATCGTGAGTTCAACAAGATTTGTTTCAACAATTTTAGGGGTACCTGAAACTTCAAAACAAACTACAAGCTTTACAAATACGATAGCTATTCATAAAAAATTAGAGGAAAGTAACTTTGTGTTTTACCGTGTTCAAGATAATTTCTTGAGTACGCATTTGTAATACCATGTAAATCACACACTCTCCAACACTTTATATTGTATCCATCAAAATGATTTCGCATCCATACTATATATGTTTTTAAATCAAGGAAACCTTTGAGAGTTTTTGTTCTCCCTCTTTTTAAAATTGTAAACAAATGTATAGCACGTTGAGTATTATCTTCATTTAATAATTACTTACACACTTTAGAAATACAATTGTTATCAAAAACTAATCATGTGCAAACATATTTGTACGAATGTACATTGATGTATGTGATAAGTGAGGGAAGTTTTGAATTATAATTGAAAGATGAATTTGCTGAGTTGAACATCCCAGACTGATACTAGATCTAAAGAAAATTGCTTAAGTGAACGATTGCCATGCATTGTGCATTTTCTTCCAACTAAGTATTTCCTTGTACTTTGGCTACAGTATCGTTTTGCATTCAAAGTCAATATTTAATTATTGTTGTATCGCATTGTGTGGTGGTTCTAAATTATGCCAGACTTCACCGCCTCTCCGAGCTCTCCGCGCCATAATGTAAGATTCCACAATGAGCTTTTCAAAAAGTCGAAAATTCGTTAGCATTGGTATAAAGGGCGCTTTGAAGACAGAACTTGGAGGGGACAATGCCCGCTGGAGGGCTTGCTGCAAGCAACGACCACTGGTAACAAGAGGGGCTCGCTCTCTCAAAAACTTTTTTGTGCTCGCTGTATTCACAGCCGAAATAAGTTTGAAAGCGATGAGTACGGATTAGATACCAATATTTACCGCAAAATGGAATAAGGGGAGACAGGGAAAATGATAGATGGTATTGACACAGTAACAAAGTATCGACAAGCCGATATGGCTGACTGCAGACATAGTAGTACAATAGATCAGAAAAATCAACGAATTTTCTTTGAATGGGAGCGATTCAGTTGTAAGGGGGTGTAGGAGGGTGAATAGAAACCCAAGTTCAATGTTTATGCCTCTTTAGCTAATTGGCAAAACTTTTTAAGAGGGGCTTTTTGATCATTTGCTGGATAGAGTCCTTGGCGAGTCAAATGAATTTGTTGATGAAGTAAATTTGAAAAAGGGTCAGGGGTTCAGGAATCAAATAATTTGTAAAGAGTCAGCGTCATATCGGATGATGGATTATTGTTATCTCTTAATAAGGTACAGTGGTATGATGTAGGTAATTATTATAGTTGATTAATCAGGAAGTTAATTACTGACCTGTCGTGGAGTGTATACGTCGCATCCAAGGGTAGATTTGTTCGTTGGTTTGCCCCTTCCCCGAGCCTTTTATTGAGCCAGGGTGATTGTTATTGTTGTTGTTGATGTTCGTCGGAGGACTTGCGTTTGACGCACAGTCCGAGAGGGTGACTGGAGGGGTGTTAGTGGGTGTCTTTCTGCGTGATATTGCCCCCATACCCGCGGGCGAGGTCTGGTAGCAGGGGTCTACCGTGTACCCGCAAGTAGAGTTCACTGATGCGGCATGATGGTGGTTTATCGCTGTGGTGGCATCCATGCCGGTAGCCCCTTCCATGGTGTAATAGCCGTTTTGTAGAGAGTGAAGGCTATCTTCGGTGTAGGGGTAGGCGTAGCTTGCCGGCGGGCTAGCTACAGGGTTGCCCGCCTGGTAGTGCTGGTGGCGATGGGAGGAGTGCTGTGGGCCTTCGGCGGTCAACGCGTAGCTCCCTACCGACTGCTGAGGGTAATTTGAGCCACCGCTGTGGTGGAATTCGGCACCAGCCATCGGATGTGCGAAATACGAGCTCATTTGTCTCGAGGACCTTGTTTGACTTCTGGTTGAGTTGGGGGCAACTGCCAAGTGATTTGTAACTCCGCTCGGCTTGACTTTGACGGCTGGCTCCAGAGTCTGTACTATCTCACTCAGGTCTTTGACTAATAGATAGATACACAAGTCGTCCTCTCTACATCTGATGTGTTCGCTTTGATGAATCGCAAACTTGTGTCGCTGTAAGGTCAGAGAGAAAAAATATTAGAATATTTTATGAGTGAGGCGAACCACGTGATAGCGACACACCAATCCAACCAGGATGCTTCACACATGAACGAGTTGGAACGAAGTGAAAAAAAGAGATGCGAGTCAAAACCCGGGCGCATGCCCAATCCACCTCTCGGCTAGCTAGCTAGGTAATGACAACGAACTTTGTAAATGAACAAAGCAACAAAATGATAATTGTATCTCCTATATACCCACAGCCTAAACGTTTGCAGCGCAGCTTTTGTAAAAAAAAAAAAAGGCGACCGACTTGAATAGAGGATGCACAAAGTTTGCGTGCGCACGCGGCCAGTATCACGGTTTACGCCTGCACGCCTCCGATATTCATCTTGATCACAATACATCTCTTTGGTCAACCTCATTTACATTTCCTCATCATATACCTTAATAGCTATACATTTGTATGTTCATACGTTTAGCTTTTTAAACTTTCTCGTTATCTTCATTTTGTATCTTTCTGGGGTATTTGAGGGGTCATATCATCTTTTTCACGCCGGTTTTGGCTTCGTCGTCGTCCCCCCTACCTTCTATCCCTCTCTCTCTCTTTCTCTGTCCATCTCGCCCTAACAATGAAATTCAATTATGAAAAGAAAGTATAACTGTATCTTTGAAATTAATGATCATGAATGCTATTGATTTCAATGTAAAATATCGATTCTCAAATTTGGGTTTTTATCAGACTTTGAATATAATTATACACTTATGCTTAAATTAACATTTTGACAAGCACTTAACAGCATTTTGAAAAAGTCCATCGAACAAATGGGAATACCATAAGCGCGAAATTTAAATCAGGATAACAGAGATTGTGTTCGTCGAGAGAAAAGCAACTAATTGTTTATAAACAACCATGTTCTGTTTTAAACATTGGCGTAGCTACCGAGGGCACGGGGCACATCCCCTAACGAATCGCCAAAAAAGTGGGAGGCAAAGTGAAAGATGATTATTGGACCTTGTCCCCCACCCAAAACCTACCACACTCTTATTCTGTTCACAAAACACGCCCCCATTGCACACGTGCCCCTCTTTGACTAGACTCATATCACAATGCGCCTATCTGAATAATAACTTACACATTTCCCCCTGATTTTATATATTATTACCAACGCTCCTTCTCTCCCCTTTCCTTTTCTTCTCTGCAAGTCAGTCTTTTCTATTTGTATTTGTTATTGTTGTTGTATCTAAGTTGAGGGCTGCGGGCACGTCAAGCTACTTTGCGTATTTCTGTAGCCCTCCTGCATCTAATGTATGTTAATTATGCATTCAATATATTTGTTTAAATTCGTTTATTATATACACTTAAAATATTGTATCAAACCATATTATGTTCATGAAAATGTATGATGACAAAAAAAAAGAAGGAGAAACCAAAAATCAAATCAAATCAAATCGAATCAAAAAATCAATTATATTTCCCTGTTTCGATTTGATTAGTTTATTTTTTCATATGTTTTTGTTTAGTTATCTTTTGTTACCGGTGTTTGTTGTATAATAATTTTTTTTAATCGCATTTAAATATAAATTCAAAGATTTAAAAGGCCACGGTTGTCATTTCGAAGCAAGACATTTACATTTTCTATATCATTACTAAAAAAAAACACTCTGTTAGCCATTGCTCTAGAGCATTTTCCCCTTCATATCAATTTCCTATAAACTCTTAATCTTTAAAAAATATAGATGGATGTGAAAAATGTATGTATAGGCTTAAGGGTGCCACTTTTATTTCAATTTGAAATACAAGTCGCCGTCACTGTCATCTTTAACACATTTAATTGGCATCAACGGAACAGAAAAACCCGCTTTACTGTTGGTTTTGCTTTTTGAAAAGTTTAAGAGTTTGTCGAGTCGACGCCACCTCACTCACAATATCTCGACCTCTTTGGCTTTGTCTGTCGCTGTCAAACTCGAATCTTGGAGAAAAAAATAAAGGGGAATGTCAAACATATGTTGGAGATCGTTTTTATTTTCCTGGAGTGGGGATGACGAGAGTAAGTTTCCATTCGACTGGGGTCCCCTTATTGTGTCAAACTCATGATGGTATTAAAAAGGGGTGTCCTCGGAACTACATAAAATGCTTGGTTGTTGACGAAAGTATCATATAATTCAAATCAGATATATGAGCCGACAACTATTAGGATAAGTTTTTTTTTAACTCGATAAATAATCTTTCTTGATTCTGCGCTGACGGTCAGGCATGTTTTATTTTTCTATGGAAGAATCTTTGCATTTTTGTTACATGTTGTAAAGCCTATGCATTTATAATCATCCCCAAATCACTTCTTTCTTCTTCTTTTTTTTTTACTTTTCTCCTTTTATACCTTCTCCTTTTATAGTAGTGATTTAATTTATATTTTGCCATTATGAATATGACCTTTATTAAAAATAAAAGAGCCATGTAATATTTTGTGAAGGACTTTAAACCATGTAACTGTTCTCATATTTACTAAAAGCATTAACATAATTATGTTGACTAATATCTATAAACATTCATATATCGACCTAAATAGTATTGTGTTTCATCCAGAACCTTCGTTGTGGGTGAAAGTATGGCAATTTTTGTCATTCTTCTAAAATAAATTTGTATAGATGGGTTTGTTTAAAAGGAAGATTAAACCATTTTACAAGACACTTTGTTTTGTAAAAAAAATGCATATGAATGAATGAGAAGCGGCATAAAGAATAACAAATTATGCGTGGGGACAAATATCAGCAAAATTTCTCCTTTCGATTGAAATGACTTGAGGAAATTGTTTTGTAACACTACCCTTACATGTTATATACATGTATAGGCACTATTACCCAAAAGAACAACAAAGGTGATAAGTCGAGAAAATAATTGATGCATTCAGAAAAGATGACGAGAGAAAGGAGGGAGAAAGGAGGGGAGAGCACGGAAAGAGAGTGAGATAAATGGACAAAAAGCCTATGCAGTATGTGCATGTACCTATAGCCGTATAGGAATTGGCGTGAAAGTGGCGCCGTTTGGTGTTTGAGCGTGTATATGTAGGCCTATATGCCTTGCCCAACACCTCATTTTTCACACACACTCTCTCTTTCTCTCTCTCTCTCTCTTTTTTCCTTCTCTTTCCTCTCTATCTCCCTTTCTCCCCCTATCCACCTCTCTCTCCACCTTTCTCTCTCTCTGTCATCTCCTTCAATGTTTTCTCTTATTCTTTTTCATTTTTGTATTATAATTATTCATCTATATTCTCTTCTTTTTCCCTTTTTCTCTATCTTATCTACTTAATATGATTTGTTTAACTGTTTTATTATTTTGTTTGCTTCTTTTCAGTTTTCACCTTCCTTTCTTCTTCTTCTTCTTCTTCTTCTTCTTCTTATTAGTATTATTATTATTATCATTGTCATCATTATTCTTTATCATTTCCTTCTCGCCCATCCTTTTGGTGAGGCTCATATCATTGCTATATTTTTCTTAAAGTCTATTTCATTATCTACCCACATCCTAACCCTATACCTAACCAACACTTTTTTTCTGCACACCTGTCTCTGTAGCTCGAAACAAACGAGTCCCTACCATGCTTTTCTACTATATACAGAGAACCCCAACCTGCACTTTTTAGGCATCCGGGATGAAGATTGACATGGTACAATCCTAACTTGTCATGCGGTCCCATCCATTCTCATCTCTACCCAATCTACAGCAAAACAATCTCATGTATGTCCCTTGTTATCCCCCTGCCCTCAACCTTTCACTAACAAAAGTGCACCCCCTTTACCCCCTTCCCTCGCCAGCAAAATACAAATAATCCCAGAAAATAAATCAGCAATTTGGAGGGTGCCTTTGATCAACTTAAACGCTGCATGAAAAGATTAAAACCGCGCGTGTTTTATTTTTTGTTTCTCCTTTTTTTCCCTCTCCTCTCCCTATTCTCTCCGTCTCCCCTTCTTTTATCTCACAACTGAATTCAGAGGTAGAACCAGCTAGCCATCCGTACAAACACAATTTCATGCATGGTCACCAATCTTCTGTTTATTTATCATACTTTTCAATGTTCTTGACGTCAAAACATTCCCAAAAGTTAATGAGGAAATCCCTGGAGCTGGGAGCGGAACGCCGAGAATAATAGCTCCGCAACACTCGTGAAATTACCATATTCTTTCCATATTACTTCCCTTTGTTCAGGCTGTTTGCAAACAATTCTTTATTTCTTTACAACTCATGTCTATTTTTGAAGTTTTCAACAGTTGATACGGTCATCCATTGTTGGGGCTTTTTCGATTTTTTTTTTACCAAGCTAAACCGAGATTGTATGTTAAGTCAAATTAAAAGCATTATGTACAAGAGAAGGACATGTGAGAAACGGAAGAGAAAACTAAATTGAAATCTTATATTTGTCATCGTTTCCGTTTCATTAATCCTTTCAATCCATTCTCTCAATCAAATATTGTTTTTTTCTGCAGCTATCCGGCTGTCTTGCAATTTTTTGTTTAAATCAAAACTGAGACCCCACCTTCTAAATATGAAATATTGCCTGCACGTATAAATTATAAAAACGTCAGATTACCCAGGTGTATTCATTGTATATAATAGATAGGGCTAAAAGAAAGAATTAATTTATCATATAACTCATTTGATGCATTTATATAAAAAAAACAATGATATTTTGGTGCGCGAATAAGCGATTCCCTTGAAGTTTCTACGCCACCCCCCCCTTTTAAATTCTTCTCTTTCTTTGTCTTTCTTTCTATCGCCATATACATCTTTCTATCTTTCTTTTTCCCTTTCTCCCTCCTCTTCTTGAATCTCCGTTGTTCATTACAAAGCGGATTTTATGTAAATCACAGTCTTATTTTTCATTTGAAAATCAATGATTTCCATTCTTTACATATAAGTGACTAAAAATGCATTGTTACGCCTTTATCATGCACGTATCTTTCAAAAATTATATGACTACAAACAATCACTAATGACTACCAAGTTTGTTTTATGTTTTCATGAAGACACACATGATAACTAAGAAAATAAGCGTTGTCAACGCATAAATAAGCCAAAGAATACTGAAAAAGGAAATCGAACAGCTTATCCAAAATTTCTATTTACGCAATAGATAATAAGTATTACCATCATCAATTTTTGTTTTAAGTAGACGTAAGAAGCGGTGGTTTCGGGGTGGGAATGGGATTTTAAACTTCCAATATTCGTACGGGCCGTCATATCAAATTCTGAGAACAAGGAAGTCTACTTTAATATCTGTTAAATTCAATTTTTAAAGAAGAAATAACATTTAAAAGGCTAAACAAAATCACATGGCATCAAGCTTTTTTTTTCCTTTTGCTTTGCCTGCTGGCAAACTTCAGTTATTACACCCAAATAACATAAATTGAGACACAATGCACGAAAGAAGACCTCTATTTATAACCAATATAATTATAAATGTATTATTTATATAAAATCATAACACCCTTGTTTTGCCCACTATACATATTTTCAAAAGGAATTTATTATTCTTCCTAAATTCCTAATCCCATAAACTAATATAATATATCATTTTATTTTGTTTTCTGAAACTATTTACGTCACAGTATTTTGTTTATTGCTCTATGAACGAAAAGTCGGTTCAACCATGACATTTTAATGGCTATGCTTTTAACTCGGCTTTACGCTTGACCAAAACAAAGAAAACAAGATGCCTAAAATTTAAATGAATATAGCAGTTAGAAAACGTAACTTAAATAATGGGAACAGTTGAAAGAAATTGCAGAAATAAGAAAACTGGAAGAAGTGAATCACTGTATAATAAGAAGGATACTTTGATTAATTACCCTCCTAATTCGTTCTTTCAAACAAAGTGAAAGGGAAAATAGATAGCTAAATGTAGTGTCATTTTTCTTGAACAATAATTTGCAATTTGTAGATTAAAGCGCGATTAGCCTTAACAGTGCTAATGAAGTTGATTATATATGGTTTAACAATATCATTACTCCAGAGCCATTTATTAATTTCTTATAATGATCGGTATGTTTTCTCTGATAACATAGAAATCATGTAGCATTAATTGATTGTCCTTGCTGAGGCCGGGTTAGCTTAAATCAGTTGAGAATAAGGAATGTTAATGAACATTCCAGTCAATTTCAATCAAAATTATACAGGGCACTGAAGAAGAAAAAAAATCGACGTGAGCTGTGTCTAAAAAGCAATTTCACCTTATATATTAGGTGAGGGTTTGTACATTTCATATGAAGGGCCGGGGTATTAGAGACGTGAGGGAAAAATCATTATTTTTCTATTAGGGCGGTGCATGTTGGGGATTTGTATACTTCCATCTCACTGTCTCATATCGCCATGTGTCATAAATTGATGCGGTGTGATGAACTCATAAATGTCCTCCACTCTAGACAGGTCGGGATAAACCGTGAGATAGGAAGCCGATGTATACCATGGATGGTCCATGCCTAGTGGCGTAGCTATTAAAGGTTGCGGGGGCACGTCCCCCTTCTCTGATCGAATGACGAAAATGGCCGAGAGAAACGGCGCCTTTCAACGGGATTTCATAATAACCGTTACTTTCAGGGTCTAACGGTTTGTTTCATGTACGTGTTTCGGTAGGGGTTACTTTTCGGGTCTATAATTATCTCGGTAAGGTAAGACCGTTTTTTTTCGGGGCTCTCGTAGAAAGACAGGGAAAGGGAATGTACCGGCGAGAGGGGGCAACATGAAAAGAAGATGATGCCATCCCCTTCCAAACCACCCCCTTTCCGATTGCCTTGCCATCTTACATTTCGTCTACATAATGTACCAAGAAGAAAGACCGGTGCCCCCGAAAGACAACAGAGCCACCGCCCCCCCCCCCCCCAATTCACACACGGTACCTGGCTCCGCTTGTTAAACCACTGCCCGTGCATGCTGCTCGGGTGAAAATTATGAGCGCGTCGGGGTAGCCCCAACAGCAAAAGTACACGACACCGCGGCCCGCTTCGTGAGGTCGATCGCTCATCTCGGCTCGAAATTTAAAAACAGATCCAACATGGAAGCAAAAATGGGCGTGGGAAGGAAAAGGGATGAAGATGAGATACGCCGAGTTTAAGATTGGATGAAATATAGGATGGGTGAGAGTGATGAGAAAGTTCAGACGCAAGAGGAAAGGCTTGGATAGCCAAACATATAACTTTATAAAATTATACCTTTGCAGGGTATTGTAAAGGAACTGACTGTGTGGTGCATAATGGTAACCATTGAGTGTGAGACTTGAATTAAGTGCAGACAATTTCGATTTTAAAAATAGAAAGAAAAAATAAAGATAAAGATTAAATGGAAAAGAACAAGATCGAAAGAAATAATGTAGGAAACATAAAGAGAGGCAGACAAAGATGAGAAAAGAGGGAGTTACAGGAACGGAGAGAGAAATAGACATAGAGGAGAAATAGATATGGAGAGATAGGAACATACATGTAATAGAGACAGACATGCAGAGATAGACAGATAGCAAGATAGAAATATAAAGAGGAAAACAGATTGAACACGTGAGAGACAAAATGAGACGGAGAGTCGGGAGGCAGCGAAAATGAGAGGGGGGCTCTATGGATTCCAGTCGTATTTTCATGGAGAGTGAAAGAGAGGGGAATGGCGCTAGAAATCGAGAGAGATGAGGGATAAATTGAGAGAAAACAAGAGTAAGAGAGAGAGAGAGGGGGAAGACAAGGGGGAAGAGAAAGGGAGAATGGAGTTGTAATAGTTAAGTTGAGTTAGATAGGAAAGGCAAGGGGAAAAGGTATGAAAACTAGAAACATGGAAGGTACCAGCTCGTGACGGAATCACGTCGGTGCGGGGAAGAGTTTTCGCGCCTCTACTTTGGACCGAGGCGACAGTACACAGCCGATGCTACTGTTTTGAGAAATTGTGTCCTCACATAAAGTCGTCCTACCCCAGAGAAATGTATAGATAACTATAGAAATTTACCGCTAAAAAATATTTTTCTATGTACCGTACACATATTAGTACCGTCATTTTTTTTTTTTACTAATGATATCCTCATCAGTAATTCAGTATTTATATTGTTCTTTTGTAGGGCCGGTAATCATACACCCCAGTTTGTTGTGAATTATGTTTAATTCTAATACGTTCTGTGTGCCGACAACCTATACATCATTCCGTAAAACTTAATTATTTACTTGAAAACTCTAAAGAAAGTGCCTCTTCGCTGCTCATGTATGAATATGTCTACTTTGTAGATTGAATTTTGATTTGGATTCATTGAAATTCTCGGATTATCTAATAAATGTAAGATACGTTTTGACATAATATACACAATACAGATGGTCGAAATATTATCTGTACACAAACAGAAATTGCCATTTCAATCTTGTTTTTGTCTAACTATTTCGGGAAGAATTTAAGAATTATTCATTTAATTTCGGAAATCGTTTCTGTATGCAGATTGAACAAATGTAGCTCACATCTACTTAAAAACTAAAAATAAATGCATTTGCAAAGCTTTTGCCCACCTCACGTTTTCTTGCATGCAGTCAACGACATCTCACAACCCTCGCTTACTCCTTCTTGTAATCTCGTAATTTTGTGTATAGCCAAGGGTGTGGTGTGGGTGTTTGGATGTGGGTGTGTGGGGGCGGGTGAATGTGTGTGCGGGTATCCGTAAAAGATATAATATAAACACAACAAAATTGTGCCACAAATGTAAATGTAAACCGACTGTTAACCCCTCAGCTCCCCCTAAAAAAATTGAGTTGAATCAATGTTGAATCAAAATTGTATATAATATAAAAAATGTATGGACCTAAAATTGAGTTGTTCCATTATTAGTAGGTCTCTTGTCTTTCTATATTCTTTTCAGTGGCCCAGACATATTTCAGTGAATATTTTGCTATTATATTTATTTTTATTTATATGAAATCTGAGATACAAGAAATTGTCGTTTAAATGATTTTGTTCATAATTACCCTATTTCGGGAACGATGTGCTTTGGGTGAAATATTCAAGCAATAACATATTCGATGGTAACCAAAGTATTTACATTGAAGCCATGCATACCCACTGCAGTGTTGCGTTTCCATTCAGAAAAGCTGTGCACCCACCATGTGTATACCCCTAGTCAGGCCGACGAGACCCGGTAACAGACCGATCATAGACAAAGCCAAAACATACATTACCCCGAATGGTCGAATTGTGTCGATTATTGCTATAATTGATGATGTGACTGGGCTGATGTTCTTTATTAATCGAATTGAACTCAAAGTGGTGGGGGATCTTCATTATGACGTATTACTATGCAGATCTAGTGGTCGTTTGGATCATTTATTACTTGTCAGTGTGATTAAGTACCATTGATTTTCGACTCGCTTTAAAAAAGAGCCTTCTTTAAAATACCGGTGAAAATTAATTTCATTTGCCCAGCGTGATTTTCAGCTTTTAAGAAAACGCCATCAATATTGGGCAGCATTTTATAAAATAGGCCTATAATGTTTTAAAACTCTGTATTCGGTAAGTTGATATCCAGTGCAATATCATAATCAGACAGACAATGAACTTAATCCATTAAGTACTATACACCCGATTTAAAAAAAAAAAGATTTGAATAGATTATTGATTGAAACTTGTTCAAATAAAACAAGCGAAACATGGGTTATAAGCTATAAAAATATGTCTCACTTTTTTCGCATTTGCATTTACATGAATAAGTTAACTATGTACAGAATCTATTCGACAATGACGATGACTTTAAAAAAAGTTACTGCATTTAAGGATATGTTTCTAGATTTTAGTCAATATCACAGAATTGCCAGAACCTGAAGTACGTTCACCCCCTTTAACGCTTTCCAAAGCTATTTTCGTAATGTAACCAAATTGAATACCTACGTTTAATGTGAAGTGCCTCAAAAAAAAAAATTTCAACCACCTGTTCAATTGTAACAAGATTGCAATTGCATATTGAACTATGTGTTGCTAGGTAGGACAAACATTATGACTTGCCCTACCTAACATCACATAATATATGCAGTTTGCATTCCGACTATTGAAATACAATTTTTCTTAACAGGTGAATGAAATAATCTTTACTGAATCACTTCACAAAGACTTAAGCCTAAAATTTCGTTACATCACGAAAATGGCCTATTGACAACTGACTCTTTTTCAGCAGTAGTCTGCTTGATTTATTGGAATAAATCTATACACTGTGTATATTGCTTCTAATCAAATACCATCCGGTAAACTTGTGGATCACTATCTTTTTAGTGTTTTATTTATAGCGTAAACATCCCTACGCACTTCTAGATTATATTACCCAAGCTTTAGCTCCGGTCACCAGCGCACAGTACATTCTGATCAATACATCCTGTCAGGTACACATTTCATACCTGGATCGAGAAGGACAAATTTAAATGAATACCTTGTCAAAAGTTTTTAGTGCTTCTTCAGGGGTTCGAACCCCGTAGCTTGTGGTTTCCGGTTCACAGTCTGGAGACCTATCCACAAGACCGCAACACCTTTGCAGCACATTGGATATCTTTACCCGACTGGCATCCTTCACCGGCGCACAGTTTATTTCTAGGAATTCTCATTCCAGATAGCCATTCAACACTTAGGTGGAAAAGGACAATTATTATATAAAATGTGTTGCTTGCATAGTTAGTCCTGCGGCAGGGATTCTAATCCCGTAGCCTACGGTTTATAGTCCGGAGACTTATCCACAAGACCACGAGACCTTTAAATGGATTGAGTATCTTTGTCTCAGATTCTGAAACAAAATCCTGGATTTAGCTCATGCTGCAATGATGATTATAAACCTTTATGTCAGTCAGGAACCACATGACTTTTACAAGCCGATCGCCTGTCTGATTTTCAAGATATTTATGATTGGAAATCAAAATTTCAAAAACCGTTTTCGTAACGGTTTTTATAACACTACAGTCTGTTGGGGAAAATGAGTACGGTAAAGCCGGTCACTCAAAGATTTTTTACTTTTTTTGATGCACTTCGTGATAATTTTGAAGCTCAATTTTGTTAGGGCTTCAATATTACACCATTACAGACACTGATAACGCGTAGGGCATGCATCTCAGATTTAACATTGTTTAACGATACCTTTAAGTTGGATATTAGCTTTCGCCCCTGCAGTCAACATCAACCTACAGTGCATTTCAAGAAATAAATCCTGCCAGCTAGGTACCCATTCAATACCCTATAGGTGAAGAAGGACATACGCCAAACAGAGATACGCTACCTGGCCAAATTTTATTTTTGTTGCTCAGTGAATGAAGAATACACTGCACAAAAGAATAATGGCGGATATGGTGAATCATGGAATTATCTAGTAAATAAAAACATATCCACGGTTTACATATTCGTGCTGATTGATTTGATATTTGGATTCATTCACCGTTCCAGGTGATCACTTACTCTCAATTAATCTACGATGGTGTCAGTTTTTGTAAGAGTCCTTGACAAAGTAGAAACGAAGAAAAGAAGCGATGAAAATGACAATTTAAAATGACTGGGAAGAAAAGAGGAGAGACAGAGATTTGATATAATGCATGAATACACAAAAAAGAGACTGTAGGGTGTAGTGCGAAGCACTTGTTAATGTCTTTTAAGGCACCTTTGCATTACTAGCCAATATAAATGTTTCTGGGGAAAATGATATATGTGTATCTATATGTTAAAGAATAGATATTGATGATTTAATAAATAAGAGAGTATTCAAATGCATTTTGATTTTCTCTTTCTTTCTCTCCCTCTCTCTCGCCCTCTCCCATTTCTTCTTCTTCTTCTTTTTATTCAGTAAGCCAAAATTCGCAGTATATCACGTTTGCATCAGTAAGCATGACGGTTACGAACCATTTCCCGGCGTCCCGTTTCGTCGCGTACGGTCTTTACCGAGGCGCTCTCCCACTCGCTCGCCTGCTAGCTGGCCCGGTCGATGCCCGACACGGAGGCCTGGTCGGTGGCAGCTAACAGCGAGCGCACACCCCGAGATTCATTCCAACCAAATCACGTTTACTTCACGCCTCCACTCGGCCGAGAACTACCTTTACGACTAGGTTGATTCAAGAACAATTAACATTTTTAAATAAAATTATGTTCCAAATTCGCCTTCTTCTGTAATTAAAGAATGTTTCCTTTTCAATGGAAAAGGCAAAAATGATTGTGTTATATTTGAATATACGAAGAGAAGTGGAGTTGAACATGGATAATCAATAAAATAAATATCCCGACGGCTGGAAAGAGACAAGCAGCCACTTTTAACACTTACCATTTGCGCAGAGATGGGTTTAAATATATAATATATGTTGCTCTTTGCATGGACGGAACGGCAGAGGGGGCAAAATAATGAATGTCTTATTATTTTGCCAACTCTGGTTGCGATATTCAATTTATGGAGGTGTCAACTGGAGAATGGATTCCAAACAGGAAGGTCGAGGAGTGAATGCAAACGAAAGAGAAAATGAATGGCGAATAATTATACAGCAGACATACGGGAAACGTTGACGTAGGTTGGTGATTGGGGGGGGGGGGGGGGGGGGGCTGGCTGGGGGGGGCTGATGGAGGGGGAGAATAGATTTATGAAGGAAGATGATAAAAGAAAGAAATATGAGAAGGAAAAAGAAAGATAAAGAGATAAGAAGTATAGAAATAAAAGAGACAACAGAGACAAAATAAAGACGTACCAAATTGGAGATTCTGCTCTTTGATTTAAAAAACAATTTTAGAGGCATCAGATCACACGAATAGACAGATCCGCGTAACAAACCCATTCAAATTACTCCCCTCCCTCTCTCTCTCTCTCTCTCTCTCTCTCCCTGTCTGTCTGTTTGTCTGTCTCTCCCCCCTCTCTCTCTCTCTCTCTCTCTCTCTCTCTCTCTCTCAATCTTCGTCTCCTCCTCTCTTTTCTTCTCTATATCTTTCTCTCACACTCTATTTCCATCTCTTCTCCGAAACATCCTGCCCTCCCACTCAATCGCCTTTCTTTTTCTACCAATATTCTTTATTCACTTTATTCACTCTCTCTCTCTCTCTCTCTCTCTCTCTCTCTTTCCGCCTCTTTTCATCTTTTCGTCCTCTTTCTTCCCCTCCTCCTCTCCATATCTATCTCTAACTATAGCTCTACCCTTGTTTGCGTCCTCGCTTGTTTTTTTTAAAGTCATCTCAATCTCCCTCACCTCCCCCTTTCTTTCTGTATATCTGTCCCTCACACTCTCTTTATCTCCTTTTCAAACTTCCTCTCTGCCTCTCTCTCTCTCTCTCTCTCTCTCTCTCTCTCTTTCACTCTCTCTCTCTCTTCCCTTCTTCTCCTTTTCTTCACACACCGGTCGCGCGTACTTCCAAGATCCGTTGCAGTTCGGGGTTTAATGGAGGGAAGCCGAAATGAAAAATTGCCTCTTTTTATCACGTTTAACACAAGAGTGCGAAACAATATTTGTGATGAATCAAGCGAGACGCTCCCGTAACAAACCGACTACGTGAAGTCGATACATTTAGCGCTCAGCATCCCGGCTTCTTGAGACTCTGATAAATTCTTAATTGGACAGCGCAGGTTTCCAAAGAATTTACCTTGAATATTCAACTGAATCCACTAATTCTATTGGGAGACATAACAGTTTTAGAAAATGAAATACCGCTACAAAATTTGAAAGACACTGTAGACAAATACGCATAATTGTGAAATAAATCCTATTGAACTAATATATATTTAAGTGGAAAAAGGAAATGGATAAGCCTTTTTAAAGTAACTTGTTTATTTATTCTTTGTTTTTTATACAGGGTAAATACCTGCAGCTGCTATGGAAGAGAGCCCTGTATTACATAATTCAATTAAAATACAATGTGAAACAACTTAATAAATTGCAAAATAGTACATTACATAATAAAACAAAACAAGGGAAAAAATATAGACTTATATAATAAAAACAAATGTTAAGAATTCGGATCACGATACACACAATAATACGCGTTACATCTTTTGTACGCTTCGTTCCTATTCAAAATATACATTTTTGCAGAGCAATGAAAATGAAGCAATAGAAAAAGTCTAACGATCCATTTTCCCATTCTTTTTTAATATTTCTCTTTTGTCCTGCCTGTTAAGGTATATGGGAGGGGGTACGGGGGTACAAGAGCACAGGGGCATGTGTCCCAGCCCTCTTAGTTACCGAAACAGAATACTTATTTTTGGCCATCAAATGTTTGCACATTATTGGCAGGCCATTTATTCGTGATTCATGCAAACAGTTTCTTAAATTTAAAAGCATAAAAATGGTGCAGACCATCGACACTAAACCCGGGTCAATAGAAACAACTGTAAGTGCAATGTAATGTCTCGAGGAGTAAGCGTTACATTTGGCAGGGATTTGGAACTACACCCTCATGACTGAAAGTCAGGCGAAAGAACCACTGTACCAAGGTGCGCATGGTGATCATGACAATATGTCTATAGGGTATTACCACATGGACTGAGTTATGTACCCCCCCCCCCTTCCATCACCACCACCACCACCCCATGATCAAACCAACCCTATTTCATTTACAGTTGCCAATCTTCTTGCCGACTCTATCAAAAAGATGAATACAATTAATTTAGAGTCAATTATGAAATTCGCTTGTACTTAATTGTCTGAACATCACAAAGCCGTAGTCTGTGTTTAGTCACACATAACCCGGTGGCGCCCCGCCCCTTTTAAACAAACTACTGGATACTGAAACTTCCCTGTCTGCCTTCTGATCTGATGTATCGGGCAAATCAAATATTTCCAAATATTATATGTTGTCTTTTACAAGCATCCATTTCAAAACATCAAGCTTTCAAAAAGAATTTACTATCATAATAACGCAGTCTGTATTGAAAGAGTGAATCGTATAATAGCATCAATCCGCTTTTGTGTCATATCTGGAGCGATCTTCGCCGATATATCCAAACCATTTCAGGCTCTGACCTTGATTTTTGACAACAGCCCCCTCAAAAAAATTCTTGCTGGGAGCGATCTTTATTGTTTCCTTTCCTTTTCATAAGTTGGGGGCTTTTATGAAAATCGGTCTATTAGGGATTGAAAGAAAGAAATTTGGAACAATAGTGCTGCCAGCCGACATTTTAAGGCTAGAAGCTATGTTTGATGTATTATCAGATGGATTGGTAGCGACTGCCAGTATTCACACGTACATAAGTGGCGAAGAAGAAAAAAAATAGAACAGACCATCTTTCTCTCCCCATGATTTACACTACAGATATGTGTTCATATTTACTCCTTTTATATAGTCTCGAGACACAGGAAGAGCTTGTAGGCAAGGTTCGTCGATCTGTTAATGTTACTTTGATAGTCTGTTTTCAAATAATAACGCACTCTTTTGTTGTTTCATTCATATCCTAATATAGATATAACGCATTGTTTACCACACTATAGCAGCATCAATTATTTTATCTTAAAGCAGGGAGTTGGATTAAAGTACAGATTTCAGGCCCTATCTTATCCTACAATACAAACAGATTCTGATGGACCTAGGTTCGAAACTGAGTTGCGTCTTTCAAATAGTAAAGTGAGAGGTCGATCCCAAGACGTAAATGTTACTTATGAATTGATACACCTTTTGTAAAAGAAATTATCCAATTTAATATGCATGCACACACACACAAACACACACCCACATCCAAGTGCAAAATCACCCACATAATACAACGTTATACAGATATAATGTGAGTTCATTACAACATCCAACCTTGAGTGGAACAGAATAAAAGGCTGATTTAAGAAATAGGAAAGCGGGCATAGCAAATATATTATGTTTTTGACCAGTGGACATTATAAAACATAGATAACAAAAGCAACGTAAATTTCTTAAAGGACAATGAGCACTTTCGTATAGGGTGACAAGGGCTAAATTTTGTGTTTGTTTCTGCTTGGGTTTATTCAATCTGTAAACAGTAATTGACAACTAGGCCTATATAACATATCAAATACCAAATTATATTCGTAAAGAATTTTTACCTGCTTCACATGCTGCTTTGTTATCCTGACACATAGCACTGTTATAATCAAAGAGACATAAAAACTTATGTAGGCCTACATCAAAATCAAAATCAACAGTCAACTTTCTTCATGGGGTTTGGTTTAGGAGACAGTGTATGAAAAACATAATCAATTTAGAATACTACTGTATTTAATATACATGTACATTTGCCGTTGGCTAACTAATTTCGACTGATATTTCAAGAATACAGTATGAAATAATACATGTACATGTATTGATATTAGTGTGAGGCACATTGGCAAATTAGTGATATAATGCGTCGGCCGAGCTTCATATTACGGTACTACGATAAACTTTACGGTAAATCATTTTAAAGTATTTTTGAACGCATATTTTATCATAGTGAAGTATAATGAATGTATTACCTACCTATACGTACAGCGTGTTCGTCGCCTTCAAGCATGTTCAGACTCTTTTATTTTGTGTAGACCAAAGGCCAATAATCATAATGTTATATAAGAATCGTCTTTGAAAGTTATGACTACTATACGTAATACAGTTGAGAATAAACTGAAGAAAATTGTTTTTCTGTCTATTTTTAGCATAACCTAGTTCAATTTGCACTTACTATGGTTTGGTTGAAGAAAAATATGTTATCCTTTTTAATAGAGTATTTCTAAACAAAGTCTTTTGACAGAAATAACAGGAGAACACGTAAGATATTGTGGGGTATACCTTTTTATGTATAAATGGATCAATTAGCACCCACAATATCAGATGGATTTCATTCATAAGTATCGAAAGTGGTGATTCTTTTCACTATAATATATTCTAGTGGACAGAAATAAAAGGGTACGCTTGCGTCGGAGATTTGTGGTTTTAAACCGAGCCAGTGATTTTCTTCCGAATGCCTAATCTTAGCACTTGTGCTCCTTTTGCCTATTTAATTTCTTTCAGTACGTCCATTTAGAAATAATTAGTGAGCGTCGTAAATCAATGACCAATAGCCACATGTCACTAACACATGACGAGTTACATGGCCATGGGCGAGAATCTGAAACTTTATTTAGCCATGGTCTGCAGTACAGGTGTTGGTGAAACATACATAGGCTTTTGACAAAAACCCACACCTTTGTTTACACCTACATGTATGAAAGCAATGATTTATTGCCTCATTTTTCTGAAAGGTAGCACATGCTCATACAATGCGCTCGCATTGCAACTTTATCCTTCAAAGCGTTCGCTTCAATTATTTGTTGTTGTACATACATGCATTATTTTATCCTTTAATTTGAAAGTCGGTATCATCGGCATCATCATCTTCATCAAGCATGCATCAACCCTTTTAATTTCAAAAGTCTGTATTATCGTCATCACCATCATCAATATCATTATCACCTTCCTCTCCAGCAACATCATAATCATCATCGTCATTTTCATCCTCATTTCCGTCAGAATCAGCCGTCCTTATCATAACTCTCATTAACGTTATCATCCTCATCATCTTCATTCTTATACCTGCTCCTGTTATGTTGAATTATCTGAGCGATATCCATGTCCGACCTCACCGTCGTTATCGTCGTTGCCTTCATCAAGAGTATTGTAAATATTTCTTTTTCTTTATCAATCCCATACTTACTGAGCATTATCGATATCACCATTACCATCATCACAATCATCATCATTTTCATCTTCATTCTCGTCATCATCCTCATCATCTCCACCATCATATCAATTTCAGTGGAAGGGCAGTGGTCTCGTGACCGGGAGGTCCCGGGTTCGAAACCACTAAAGCCCCCATCACACCAACCTAGTTCTCACTACGTTCTCAAAAATGTTGCCAAACGGGCTCAAACTGTGTGCGAACGGAGTTGAACGTAATAGCAACTGTTTACGACCTGTTTAAGGACTTCATTGACGGACTCGGACTGGACTAATGTGTCTAATACGATCCTAGTTCGTTCATTAACAGTCCACAATACGTCCAACTCGTCTGTACCCGTCTACAGTCAGTTCATATCAAGTTCAGATCGGGTAAATTTGACATTTCCAAGCATTTTTACTAGTTCGGAACTTCTTCTAACTAGTTTATAATCCGACCACCCCGTTCAGAGACAGTTCAGCTCGTCCTCATCTCGTTCTTAGTGCGTTCGAATGCGCTCGCATCGTGCTGTGCAATCTCATCCTGGTTCGAGTGCTATAAAAACCTAGCGCGTTCTTCCTAAATGATGCTCGACCACATCACGTTTTAACAAGTTCCTAGTAGGATCGAAGTGCAGCAATTCCGTTCATACTACGGCAATTCCGTTCGCAGTACGTCAATCTCGTTTTAAGTACGTTATCACTCCGTCTTATTGCAGGACGGGGAAAATTATGAACAGGCTCAAAGTTCTAGAGCACCCTTCTCGTCCAAGCCAGTCCGAGCCCGTCCATGAAGTTCTTAAAAAGGTCGTAAACAGTTGATAATACGTTCACTCCGTTCGCACACAGTTTGAGCCCGTTTGGCAACGTTTTCTAGAACGTAGTGAGAACTAGTTTTGTGTGATGGGGGCTTGACTTAAATGTCTTGATCTGCGAAGCTTGAAGCGTTGAAGTTGAACGGGAATGAGGAATAGTTTTTGTTGTTGTTGTTTTTTGTTGTAATGGCAATCAGTCAAGACCTGACTATTATCACCAACGCCTTTCTTTTTAATATTAATTTCTTTCTTTCTCTTTTTTTAAAATAAGATTATCAAAAATAAAAATTAAATATAGGCTTCTCTCTTTTTTTCTTGAACGGGAATGAGGAATGGTGAGAACGCGCTGGGTTTTTATAGCTCCCAAGCCAGGACGGGATTGCACACGCTCTAGGAGCGCGTTCGAACGCGCTAAGATCGAGATGAGGACGAGATGAACTGTCTCTGAACGGGGTGATCGAGTTAAAAACTAGTTAGAATAAGTGTCGAACTAGTAAGAATGGGTTTGGACGTGTTGGTAACGAGGTAGAACTAGTTAATAATTGGTTTGAATTGATTACATACTGGCTTGGACTGCCTGGAAATGGCAAATTTACCCGATCTGAACTTGATATGAACTGGTTGTGGACGCTTCCAGAACGTAGTGAGAACTAGTTTGGTGTGATGGGGGCTTTACCCACAAGCATACACATGATTTCTACTGCTGCTAATTGATGCTCGACCACAACACGTTGTAACACGTTCTTAGAAGGATCGAAGTACGGTAATTTCGTTCATAGTTCGGCAATCACTTCGTTTGTAGTACGTCCTCGTCGTTTTAAGTACGTTGTCACACCTTCTGATTGCAGGACGGGGACAATTTTGAACAGGCTCAAAGTTCTAGAGCACTCTCTCGTACTAGCCAGTCCGAGCCTTTCAACAAAGTTCTTAAACAGATCGTAAACAGTTGCTACTACATGCAACTCCGTTCGACAGTCTGAGCCCGTTTGGCAACATTTTCAAGAACGTATAGTGAGAACTACGGTGTGATGTGGGCTTTAGCAGTGAGGTAAAACAAACTAACAAAATAATGTTATCATAATATATGTGTCTTGTTTATCATCATCGTCATCATAATCATCAACATTATCATCGTCGTCCTCATCGTCATTGCCTTACCATAAGTCTATTTTCTCTCTCTCTCTCTCTCTCTCTCTCTCTCTCTCTCTCCCCCCCCCCCCTCTCTCTCTCTCATTTTTTGTTCGTTCCTTGTTATTGAAAGCACATCTGAAATGTCTGGGAGTGTGTACGCCAAAATTGACCTACATTTTGTTCGTATTATTATCTACAGAGAAGTAAAAAAAAAAAAAAAAAAAAAAAAAAAAAACTGCTCGCCAAGTACCTCCTGTAAATTTTCAAACCAAGCATTCTATTTTAGGATTGCTTTTTCATCGAATGAATGCAGTATGAAATTACCCCGTGTAATTTGATACTATCATACTATCATACTTCCAATAAAAAACAAATTTGATGTTGATTGAGTCATTAACGGGTATATCATCATTCAAAGCAAATTGCAATCAATTACAAAGGCAATTACAGTCATAAACCGTACCAAAAATGATTCGCGGACGTGCATTTCGTTCATAAAATAGATTAATTGGTTGGATATTTTTGTGTTATGCTTTAGTTTGCTCCGAATATGATCCAAGCCTTCACTAACACGATATTACCTTCACTATAGCTCGTTTGAGATGAATGGGAGACGTATCTTTTCTAAGGTGTACGTTACAAGAGGTGTGTAGCGACACACTATAATTAAATCATGAAAACAAATCCGAAATATGACATGATATATTTCACTATTAATAACCAAGAAGATAAATGAATAAAGAGAGCCCCAAAAAAGAAGATTTTCTTGTCGTACAAATGGTACGCACGAGGTATACAGTTTAAAGGAGACTATATTATTGACTATTTTGCCTTCATCATCAACACTTAACTGCCCGTCTCATCCTCTCTCTCTCTCTCTCTCTCTCTCTCTCTCTCTCTCTAAATCTCTCTCTCTCTCTAAATCTATATAATCTTTCCCAATCGTTTCCCTCCTTTACTGTCTCTCGTTTCACTTTTCTACTGGTGTGTACACCTCTCTTCGAATTCATTGCAATTATCTCTTTAACCCAATTCAATTTCAAATCCTTTTCTTCTGTAAAATGAACATGAGGACGAATGTTTAAACCTTTATATTAAAATCTGTTCATTATTGCAAAAATATTCATAATTGGTACCAACAATACCATCAATTTAAAGAAAACCTTATTCCCCATAGACCCATACAACTACGAAAAAAAGTCTCACCGAATCCAAATGGTCAGGCGCCTCTTGAACTTTTCTGGGAAATATTCGTTCTTATCTGCATGAAGTCGAAGATATGTTCAGACTGAGTTGCTTGCGTTGAAGAACTTTGACTAAACAAAAGAGATGAATTTTTTATCTCTCGGATTCTAAATACCCTCGGACATGAAACTTCTTATTGTGAGTTCACTTTTTCCTATCTTTCTCCTAAAATAAAATCCACCCATCAGAGCTTCGAACCTTCCAGTGGGCGGGGAGCATCGACTTCCAAAGCTGAGAAACTACAATGTAAGTTAAACCAAGCATCTCAAGATTTAGTCGCACTCTGAAATTTAGAATTGGCGTGATGCGATCTTATAGTATCACCACGGATTCGTATTCCCCGTATATGCATCAGACCTATTTAAAGGATGTGGTGACTGAGCTCTTAATCGAACCATGCCTAAGATTTACAACAAATTTGAGTTTCCGAGGATTTCTTTTCAGGGAGAAACATCGTCACCTTGTCTTAAAATGCTGTCTGTCTCATCGGTTGGTGTTTTTAAGCGATATTTATTTTCCTACAATTAAAAGTCGGCGGGTGGGTTGTCATCGGGTTTAGCTGCTAACAGATGAGGGAGAGGCTGTCGTACGGCGGCCCAAGCGGCGTACGTGACACCACCAGCTCGCTACACAATTACCGTGCCGGGCGGCCCGCGAATGGCAGTCTACATGCTTTTGTAAACATGGCGCTATTCCAAACACATTACTCAACTTGCCCTCTTTCGATTTCTCCAGGGCTTGGGCGATTTATGAAATATTTGTACTGGCTCTGACACCATCTCAGGGACTGTTGTCTTCCGAAGATGATAGTATCAACTAATTTATTCAGATTAATTAAATTATGATTGCGAAGGATAGATCACTGCAAGTCAAAGCGGGACAGGCAATTTACGCTTAGGACCAGCAGTAAGTTGTTTGATCATAAAGATCAATGACATCTTCTTCTTCTTTTTTAAGATGTAGTAGTAACATGGGTAATTTTATCTTTCTCTTTTAAAAAGTCTTTTTGAACAACAACAAAAGAAATAGGAAGTTTCGACTGCAGACTGAAGCAATTATCATGGACAAGCTTGTTCTATCATCCTCGAGTATTATTTACGAGTTTGGTGGCTGTCGTTTTTAGGTTAAAGAGATGTGATGTATCCAGCTAAAGGTGGGACAAATGTGCCGTTTGTACGCCGCCACGGAAAGAGTCTGGATATTTCTCTCCATCTCTTGATCCCACCTCCTCTCACTCTCCCCTCTCTGTCTCTCTCTTCCTATCTCTCTCTCTCTCTCTCTCTCGCTTTAGGTAGGTTAAATTCATAAATTTTATTTGCAAATCCTTCCGAAAATCAACGAATATTATCCCGACTGATTGTGAACGTTAGAAAGAAATAAATATAAATTACCTGGTGAGAAAGCAATGTTGAGAGCTAATCAAGACCTATAATCTGGTAGACGATCAGTGCATCTGCAGACAAACATCCATCTCGGAAAAAGGGTAAATTTACCCCCCCCCCCCCCCCTTCCCTGATTGTAAAGACGTCGTTCAGAACGTTTTAATATAATTTCATGCATAACGTAACGCTCATCAGGTCAATATTGGGTGGGGGTAAGGACTGCATTTTGCAATATTTTGTAATGTCTTTATTACCTGAATCTAGGAATGCCTTTAACGCAAGTTAACGTCTTGCATGCAATATGACGTTTGCAGAAGATTGGGGGAGGGGCAGATGTTATGATTATTGAATTCCATAACAATATTGTACACACTAAGAAATAGGGGTACATTTGGGGTGCAGATCGCTGCTACAATAGGGTGCAAGTATGCAATACATGGCTGCTATTGTAGCAGCGGTCTGCACCCCTAAGGGTGCTCGTTTGCACCCCAAAGGGTGCAAGTCTGCAAAATTGCACCCTATAGGTGGCTGCTATTGTAGCAGCGATCTGCACCCTATGGGGTGCAAATTTGTACCATTATTTTTTAGTGTGTAGTTCATTATTCCTAGAATTCAGTACCTTTAATGTCAGTACCCGTCTTGAAATATACCGTTTACAGAAGGTTGGGGGCATGTACAGACTGACGTTTGCCTTTGATTATGTAAGAATTTAGCATTTCGTTAATTAGGAACTCAAGAATACCTCTAATATCTAACATGAGACTGGACCTTGTTGGTTGGCATTTGCATCAGATTTGGATAGGCAAATGCAAACTGATTTGTAATATATTTTACAACAATTTTTTGTTCACTATATCAAGATCCCATTAATGCCTTTTTATATATATTTTTTTAAGAATTTTTTTATATATTTTTTTTACTTCGATCACAATTTTATAGTTTACTATTCAAATAGTTCAGGAATACCTTTAATGTGAGTTAATGTCTTGTAAAATGACGTATGCATGAGATGGATGCCGTCCAGCTAGGAGCAGGCATCCTACCTTGTCCTTGCATCTCGATCCCTGTCATGGCGGGCTTCTGATTTACAATGTCCGACACCCTCGTGATTCACGACCCGCCCCTGCGACCAAAGGTCAAAGGTCAAGAAACAATTATCACGTTGTATATGATACCACGAGACAGCTTGAAATATGAATACATCATGGGGACAGTTTAGACACGATAGGTGGCGACTTGAATGGCAATACAAAGGGGCGTATCCAGCTAAAGGGGTGACGAAGGCGTTACCCCTACCCCCACGTCATTTGTGCGAGCACATGCTATAGCAGAACGTCATGTTGACTATAATTCGTATACTGTACTTAATTAGACCCAACAAAGAGTATTGTAAATCAATGCTTTTCAGATTTTTAGCAGGCGATTTATCACTAGGTTATTACCGAATGCGAAGGGTTGTAAGAAAATAGCTCCTGCAACATTTGCTCCGCGTTAATTTCTTACACTAACCGATTTGCTTACGTAACATCACTATGTCTCTAACCCTAAACCTAAGCCTATCCCTAAACCTAACCTTATACCCAATCGCAACCCTAACATCGACCGTATACCTCTGAAGAAATAGAAAAAGACGGGGTAATTGCCGCAGGAACAAATGTCGACAGGGACACCTAGGTATAGGCTACACGGGTATCTATCTTCGTCAAATAAGGTGTATCCCTCCCCTTGTTCCCTTGTTTATTAATTTCTTGACACGCCACTGACACTAAGCAGAACTTCGAAAAATGACAGTTTGAAGTAGCAGAGGTGATAAGTATTAAAGCGAGAAGTTATTTGATCCGCAGTCGCACTTAAATCGGCTTGCCAATCAACGCGAATTACTAATTAATGGTTTATTGTTATTAGAAAACACAAAACAAGAAAGACTACAAGAATTCCATTTGCCCAAAACATTTAATTGATCTACCTCATGATGTTAACATTGACTTTTGTACTCGACATCGACCTCTATTTCGATGCTCAAGGTTAAAGACTATTTCTAAATTCTATTTCACATTTCCCAGAGATTATGATGGTGTTAATTCCAGTCTTCGCCTGCCACCCCCCCCCCCCATCTCCCCCTCCTCTCTCTCTCTCTCTCTCTATCTCTCTCTCTCTCTCTCTCTCAGACACATACACACACACTTGCTCTATCTCCCCTCCTTCCTTGTCTTCCTCCCTTTTCCCTATCTTCTTCTGTCCCCTGTCTCTGTTCACCCCATTTTCTCTTTCAACTCTTGTCTTTCTTCTCGTCTTTCCTATTCTAGTTCCTTCTCTCAAGTTCTCCACTTTTATCTATTGCTCTTCCCTTCTTCGACTAAATTTTTTTTCTCACTTCTTTATTGTCTTCACCTCCTGTGTTTTTAATTTTAATCATGGGTCTAGTAAACGCTTTGATTTGTGTCAAGGGTTAGCCTATTCTGTTTCATAGCGGTTACGTTCACTGACTGTGCATAAAGAAAGTTTCCCTCTTCCATACGACCCCAGTAATGCTCGGCAACCAAGACAGTTTTATCTCATGGAAACGTTTAAAGATATTCTTAGCAGCATTCAATAAACCATATTTTAGAATCTCCTTCAAACGATTACTTTCAGTTTCACGACTTATGCGCACCAGCTGCAAGACATTCATAAATTGTTGTTTTGTTTTTATTTATATCTTTATAGACGGCATGAGCGGTATATTTGATTCTTCTGCTCTGTGGGTTGGGCTTGAGTTTCTTGTAATGTCAGGATTTTTTAAAGTTTTCACAGAATCCAACATAAATTACACTAAAAATGTAAACACTAAAAAGAGAACATTACGCATTAATTACTTACTTTCAACAACAACAAAACTACCAAACGCCGAGCTAACTTGGTAGGAAACGTAATATTATAATGATTTAGACAATTTGGAAAGCAGAAAAGATCGTGTAGATCGAGTCACACGAAACCCCTTTTTTCTATTTTGGTGTATTACATGTACAATCTAGATTCTAGTGAAAAGAATATTATGTTTCCTTTTAAATGGCGAAAAGTTCACATACAACAATAGGTGGATCCATGGTTTTGCGAGAGGGAGGGAGCACAACTTCCAGTATTGTCTGACAGTAAACATGCTCAAAAAAAGTTGATGTTGTTTAAAAAAAAAATATTTTCAAGTGTCTCTTTGGTCTAATTACTGAAAACAAAAATGTAACGGGAGCAACAACAAAAAACTCATCCTTGTTGATTTCAGTTATATGCACGATTGGGTTTAAAAAGGGGGTGCGGGCCCCCTCCCCCTATGTCCGCCATTGCAGAAAAAGTAGAATTGTTAGTTTGATTGGAATGAGGGGAGCTGTGAAGCGTTGGCCATCAATATTGGCCCGCACACACGCTCTCATGAAGTCCTTCAACGGATAAATGTTCCAGGCAATTTGTTCATAATTCATTCCTGGGTTATCCTTGGGCTCTTGAACACCAGGCAAGGTAGCTTTCATCATTAAATCATCGCCTGTCAGGACAGCATTAAACTTCGGAGTATGACAGTGGTCAATTTATTGATGCAAGTCTATACGTTTGTTAGTACTATGTACTTCGTTTTCTATCATTCTTTCTCATTGTTATACTAATTTACATTCCTGAAAATTAAATGAAATAAAATAAATACTAACAAAAGATATTGATAAGGGGCGTCTCCCCCCCCCCCCCTTCCCCTCCTCCTCCCAGCCGAGATTTGAATGTGGTGCCGGATTACTCTTGCCGAAAAAGAGGGGTTTTTACGGCCGATCGATAAATATCATTCAAACACATAAAAAGGGTTCTCAAATATTGTGAGTTTTGTCCACGGAAGCTCGGCGACGTTGTGACTTGCCTACATACTGTGGAAGGGAATGTCAATTCCCATTTTAGTATAATAGTAACGGCTCTACAATCAGTACGATGTAAATCAGAAAATGAAGGTATCTCTCGTTGTTAATGAAGATAAAATTGATACACTAAATATATCGATGAATGGAATATGGTCAAAATGTAAAGAGGAACTCGTTATGATTATCATGATTACAGATGAATATTGTTATAAACAGTAAGTTTTACAAAGTTTAGCAAGGTCTTGATTTCACTTATTGAGCCTTTTAATGGACAAAAGTAATACCCAAATATTTTCTTTTTTTTAGACTTGGGCAGGTGTAGGCCCCCACCATCGTCCCCTACCTTAAACGATGACAGTGAGCTAGCGTTAGAATGAGAGGTTAGATTTAGTACCTTACTACCACGCCTGTGAATGATGATGAGGATATACCTTGGCAGGTTTATGAAGCTATTGAGTGCTTATGGTCTCACTTGTATTTATTTTCGGACAGATTTCCCTTTGATTTATAACGCAGGACTGCCCTTGGCCGGGTAGACTACGAGAAAAAAAAAGGTGTGGCCATCGATATGGAATGGGAGAGAACAAAAAAAAAAAGGGGGGGGGGGGCTTTTTTCCTCTCTCGATGAGCAGATATAAGCAGGATTAGTAGTGGATCCAAGTTGGTCTGTCGGTCGGATAACTGGTCTGCCTATACGATGACCCCGGTTCGATCCTCAGTTGGATCTTTCGGGTAGTAACAGTAATGCTCTACACACACGAGACGTCATTTTGAATTCGTTAATACTCGCGTTAATCACTCCTTTGAAATACGAGTAAATCTAGCCCATATGCCTGTAATTCCAAAGTAGTGTTCTTCGAATCGAAGAGATAGCATGTTCGATCTGGATATGTATTTCAAACAATTTTACTGCATCTAGAATTGTTTAATGTGCGATTCCACGTTTCAGTTCCAGAAAAAAAATAGTACTCCGTTGAAAGAAAAGATGGAATTCTGGTTAGGGTGAAAAATAATTTGTGAGTGCTTTTGTCTATTTTTCTATTGATCAGTTTGAAAGAATACCATATAGAAAGTGTTACCTGAAGAGGATTGCCCTTCAAATGCCCGAAATATATCTAAACATATCTATACAAAAATATATATATATATATAACTAAATTCAAATTCTACTTGACTGTGTGTGTAGTCCCATATATCATTTACTCAGTTTTCAGCATGAAGTGCTGGTGATTCTTTCAGTATAAAGACTGAGATAAACTAGTTTTTGTCAATTCGTTGGGGGGATTACAAAAAATCTTATACTATTCAACAATTCATCTGTGCCACATAATCAACCTTTCTAAATATTGTGTATACAAATACAATACATCATATTCAAGTCATTGTGATGTTAAATATGTTTTCAGTGTTAACTGCAGTGGTTTAGTAATTGATATATAATGGCCATGAGAGTTGTTTCTATAGCTCGCTCGAAAAAACTGAAAAGAAGTAGAAATGATAGATTGCATGTACGTTTATAGTTCAGTGTTTATCTAACTAATTTGAATTTGCTAGTGTAAAATGATCTAGAAATTGCTTCTGTAATTACTACAGGAGTCATACCCATATATCACTATGTAAGATGATAACACTGTTCTGTAGGTGTGTGGTTCAGTATTTGCTGGGCATATGCTTTCAAGTTCGTTTCGTATGTTTAAGTGACTATTATGTCATTCAAATATGCCATATGCCGGCACTTACATATCTTTGGTGTGAATGTTAGAATAAAATAATAATGGTATTGGTTCATATAGTCTGACCCAGAAAACGTCATCCCTAAGTGTTCGAGCCTTACAGTATATAACTCATTATCAATAGCTGCTGTGCATGCAACCTTCATTGTTGGTATAATCATGATAACTATACCTTAGTTTTGTATTTCCTTTATGCCTTGATACCTGGGACCCCGTTCACAAAACTTGAAATAAGGCTTTGTGAAACGGGTCCCTGGTCATGGCGCCTTGATGACGTTTCTTACACTGAATTGACCTTGGCCTTGGTCTTGGATGCTTTAGTCTTGGCGTTGAGGTTAAAGCCCTGGATACCTGGAGGAAAGTCAAGGCATTTTCAAGACATATATGGAATTTTGCTATTTTTCAAATAATTTGTTGTTGTTGTTGTTGATAGTTCGGTTACTTTTGTAAAAATAACATTATGTATATTTGTGAAATAACATTACAGTGCATGTTATGTATAAGCACAACTCGCTCAATGTAAACACACATTGAGATCTTTAACAAAGTTTTACAATTTTAGGCGATTTTTAGCCACGGACTTTGCTTCCAACTATAGTGAATCAATGGACTTTTGACTTGGAGGGGCAACCACAAGTCTCATGACTAAAGCTTTAGATTTGTTAAAAACTATGTTATTTATATTATTCCTTTTGCCAATTTGATTTCTTGGGGTGCATTGCAATAACTAGTGAGGTTGTTTATGTTTTACATGATCGTTGTCTATAAATATCGAAATATCGAAAGGCAAAAAGAGGGGGAGGGGGTTAGGAGAGGAGAAATATTAGAACAAATAATGGTACTAATAGAAATTGTAGTAGTAATACTATGCACTCTGTGTCTTTGGAAAGCTGTGTCACAAAACTATTTCTAGGTGCATTTCGGCCTTTCTAAAAATCAGCAACAACTTACAATCATCCCATATATTACCCGGCTACCTCAATCAATTTCCCAATAGGGGCAATACACATTATTCATCATTTTCTTTGTTTTTGTTGTTGTTGTCGCCGTGTATCCCAATGAAGTGGCGTCATTCCAACGGGGGTAGAATTTTTCCAATCAGATAATTGAAAATAAAGTGAAAAATGATGGTCGGAATGGCAGACGTGTGAAGTTCTCTCTAGCTCTTATATCGCGAGGTATACTCGGGTGGCCTTAATCGCTGCCAGGGGACCTTGCGGCCGCCGCACCAATTAAAAATTCATCGCCTCAACCAAACAACTTTTGTTTTAGGGTGAGCCTGTACTTTTCTGAAACGAAGGTATGGAGCTCTGACACGGAATGCAACGACATGTTGAGCTATAGGCCTACTGGTTGTGTGAAGCAAACACTGCGAATTATTTTAAAACTGCAAAATGGAGTCTGATATTTTCTTCTACTCTATTTCTTTTCACTGTTTTTTCTTCCGTTTTTTCCAAGAAGTACTTAAATTTGTTGGGAATATGCATGATACACTTTTAAATAGCCTATTTCGGTCTTCCTCAGAAATCATTATTTTGTTTTTTTCATGCGCAAGCACCATTTTGACATGACAATGTATACAGTTTACGCCATATGGATGCTTATTTGTTTTCTACGTTCATATCGATTTTATACTGGCCCATATCCCCTCCTTACAACTCAATATTTATCCCTCCTCTTAATTATATACCCAAAAGGCACCTGGTGATGTGATAACAGTGTCTTGTGATAATACAGGGATTTTGTTCATCGTACCCCCCCCCCCCATCCTCTTTTATGAGGGGTGGATAATTTAAATATATATAAACTATAAAAGTTTTAAATATCCTTCAGTTAAGAAAAGCACATTCTCTTTCTAAAGTACTTTTCAAAGGTATTAGTTGTGTTTATCATTTTTATGTCGGGCTCCAGTTTTTGCGATTTAAAAAAGCCCTTCTATATAATTATGGGCTTATACATGAAAGAGTACTTCCTCCACAGGCGGGTATACACAATCTGTTTATTCTATTGCTGATATTTGCTTCTGTATAATACATGTCATGCATGTAGAAAAAACCAAAATAAAATTCAATTTGTTGTTAATGGAGTTTTCAACATATTGGTTTTTTTTTTTCGTTGTTTTCTTTGCAATTGAAATGTTGAAAGTTAAAAAAAAAAAAAATGATATTACTGTTGTATAAAAGCAGGACGGTTGCAAAAGGCGAATGGCTTAAAGAATAAGCTTGTGTAGGTGGACGGAATTTTTTGAACAGTAGTGCTTGAACATGATTAATTACTTAATACATTCTTTTACGTGGGAGTAGTTAGTTGAGTCTTAGCTGTCTAATTTGTTGTTTTTTTCACATTAAAGCAATGTAGAGTACCTGAGAGCATTCAATTATTTATTAATTTCTAAAAAAAAAAAATTATTTCATGAATACTGTTATTGTGACAGAAGCGGCGCTATGAGGAGGGGGCGATGAGGGGCGATTTAAATATGAGGACTTTTAAAATTCTATTATGTTGGTATTTTTCTCTTACTTCTTTTTTCTTCTGCTTCTTCTTATCATTATTACTATCTTCGTTTGTAGTATAAGGCCTAGTATTATTATAATTATAATTGTTATTAACATCATCATTCTTTTTGTTGTTCTTGTTACTTTTTTCTTTCATTTACCACCCTTCCTTTTTCTTTTTCGTTTTCAGATTCATTTAGACATGTACACTAAACCTGGTATTATTGTATGATATAATTTACTAATACTAACCCGTTTGTTTGCGTGAAGAGGTTATCTAGTACAAAAGTCATGAGTTTGACGTGATATTCAGTATGTGCACCTTTAATAGTAAATTATGATTTTGCTAAAGCTATCCGTCACAGAACACAGAACAGGCTGAAGTTTGAGAAAACAATATTATCAGACTTTATCATTCAGACAGAAATTATGAATTGCCGATTTACGGATTTGTTGACAAATCCCTAACATCAATGAGTGGTGCGCCCCTGGTTAGAAATACGAAATGAAATCAAGTGTAATTATCTAAGGAAACTTTAAACAGTGTTTTTATTCTGAGAAAAATATATCAAGTACAGCCTACATGATATTTTAATTCTGTCTATTGGGTTTAAACAAACATGAGATATATTGTTTAACCAGAACATCAATTTTAATAAGCCTTTTTTTCTCGTGGTCTGATGTATCTCATGGAAGTAAGATTGAGTTGAAGGAGATGCCGCAAGCAACCACACGTTTTCCACTGGTCTTTACCGAATCACTGATACAACGAGTAATAATTCAGCTAGAATAAATAAAGATGGCGAGAGAGCTTTAAAGGGATTTTTTAAAAACGGAACTAATCTGTCAGCCCATCGATCAGAGAATGGGAGAGAACATGGATTGAATGACTAGAAGAGTAGCAGTGAAAATGGGCGACACGTTTTTTGTTATGGTGTGAGGTCGCGAGTCTTGATGAGAAATGGTTTCCGGTGTTTGGGGTCGTGCGGGTTTATATTACGCCTTCTCGTCTTAGACCAAATATGCTTGGATGGGGAGAAGTTGATTGAAGATGAAAAGAAACAAGCAAAAAAAAGGTTACTCTAAAGTTATCTGACATGTGACATGTTAAACATACTTCTTCCATTTCTTAGTGGGCCATCCCTGTAGACCGAAAGCCCACGCAACCAAACGTTCCAAAATGACAACGAAACACAACATAGAAACTCATAATGAAAAATAGAAAAGAAATGAAGAAAAGACATGAACGCGGAGAATACATCACGAATAAAAAAGAGAAGAGGAGAAGAGAAGAGAGAGAGAGAGAGAAAAGAGAGAGAGAGAGAGAGAGAGAGAGAGAGAGAGGGGGGGAACTCCCAATTAATAAATGAAATGTTAAACCATTAAAAATATACGGGAAGTTAGAAAGAAAAATAAAGATCCTCAAGAAATAAACAAAGAAATATACAAGGACAGTTTGTTGGTATCGTGAACCGCGGTGGTCTCGTGCGCTGGATCCTTTCACTGCATTGTCTTGATTGTAGTGATATATTCTCTTAAAATGCTTCATATTGAGTTTTTATCAAATCAGTACTTTTCTACCAGAACTAAATAAATCTATGTAAATTCGTGAGTAGGGAAATGACATCGTCGTCACGGTAAGAAAGGAGTGTTGGATATGAATAAAATGAGTTGTATTGTTTTCATTATGGAATCTGTAAACGTTTACTTTCGGTCAAAAATGCCATTCACGCGTTTAGTGTATATTCTATTTCAACCATCTTTCCTTAGACGTTAATGATAGAATGACGATGATGTCATTAAAACTGTTATGGTTCATAAATAGAACTCCTTTCGTAGCATACTTAGACTGCCAAACAGCTTGATTATATCCAAAAATATATATTCTACCCACTCAAATACAGAGGCTTCAATAACAACCCTCTCTTTCCTCCACATTTCGTGCGTGTATTGTGGGTGTGTGTGTCTTGCTTCTACGTTTCATTTATATGCTCTCATATTCCTTTTTGTTACTAACTGTCTGTCCATTCGTTAAGCGATATATCCTCTGTTTATCTATCTAAATGTTTTGAATTACATTTAGAAAGTTTTGAACTTTATAAAATCAGTCAAAACCTCTACCGAATGAAAAGGGAAAATATTCGATGTTCTCTTACTTCTGTCGGCGATACTAAAGTCGAGTTCAACCAAGATCGATAAACCATTTAATTATCAAACGACATTCGCTTTTAAAGTGTTAGCATTGTTTGTCTCATATTCTGTATTTTAAAAATAATTGAGATTCAATCACAAAGACGTTTGAAAATAATAGAACATTAATTTCCTCGCAATATCACATCACATATTCTACCTTTACAAAGTACAATGCATGTATTTATATTTTTCTCTAGATATATCTCCCTTTCGTCTGTTTGTTTCTGTATGTTGCCTGTACTCACATGTTAGACTCTTTCTCACATCTAACATTCTATATTACGAACGTGTAACCCATTTCCATTGAATATTCGTATCATTGTGAAAGATTAACATTGAAGGAAACGCAGATGGCATAATAGAAGATAATAAACATATTTAAGATTACATTTTTAAGAGTGTCGGGATAGTTTTCCTAGTTGTTTATGATTTATTTTGTTAGGTAAGGAGTAAAGTAACATCTCTTCTATTGTCTACAAATCAATATAATCATAAATGTTTTACAATCGTCTTTTAACATGAGAAACCACATCATTACGTAATCGAAATCTCATCAGGAAGTAGACTTCGTATTGACACGTGTTTTTAAAAAGTTAATTCCGGTCGTTGATCTGTGGATTTGTTTTTCAATATTGTAAACAGTCACAGGTGTAGTTTTTTTTTCGTTTAGTACAGGGATCTTTGACTTTCTCCGTCGTTTTTAGGGCACTACATGGCAAAGTAAATTTGCGATTTCTATATTTGTGTTTTCTTCCATTTTTGTATACCTATCATTCATTGTCATTACTTTTTGTCTATACAAATGCATTTCTATTTTATTTTTTCACCCTCGCCACTTGTTATGATGTCATATCTATACCCAGCTTTCTCATAGATTCGTCAGAGTTGTCAAGCAGAAATGACCTCCGATGTGTTTCATGTTCGCAGCAAAGATTTGTTAGAGTGCAGAAGAAGATTTAGGCCTTTCAATTCCATTTAAATCTTGACCACTTTGCTGAGAAGAAAATTTCTCATTTGACTCGGACGTCAATAAAAACCACAAACCCCACTCTCCGTGCAGACAAAAAAAAAAGAGTGATATGACATAAAAATAAAAGAGATATGAGATTGAACCAAGAGGCGATATCATAAAGAGGAGATGAAATGGCGAGGATTGATATCGCGAAGATGTTAAATCCAATCTATTAAGGAATGGCTCCACTTCTATCTAACCGGCAGCGCCTTTTCCTCCACTCCCTCTATCGTCAAAAGATGACTTCATCATGCCGCAGTGTTGCTGCTCTTTTGTTTTTAACCCAATCTCATATACACGTACACCACACTTTTTGTGGCGTCTTAAATTTCCACCGAAAAGGCCGTTTACACGCAACCGTAAATCCGCCACCGTGTTGCATTTGTTTTGTTTCCGATCGTTTTCTTCAGCCCAATCCACGTGCAGCCGATTAAGATAACTTATTGCTTGAGACCCAATATTTGACAGTGATAGCGGTACCGTGAATATATGTTTATGGTAAATGAAATTTTCGCCTATTATCGGTGCTCGAGAGAGCCGGTTTATTGCTTGTGGCATCTCGCACAGCTTTTTTTTTTCTAGAGTTCTTCATTTTCATACCATTTAAAGGACAGATTTATATTCAGACACTTATGAGGCTTCACAGCAACGAGGAAACATTATATCATGAGTCAATATTTATTGCGAATTATATTTGTCATTTATTATTTACTTCTGTAAATATGTAATCATTGAAAGTGCACGACGAGTCATTACAAACACAGTCTTCCCTTATTTGTTAGCACTATGTTAAATCTTCGCTAATCAGATTATCGTGAATATTTCGGTTTTTATTGAATTTAAGAACAATTCTAGATTTAAGACCATAGTTTTCCCCTAGTTTGTTATTTTATTTTATTACTATTTTTTCTATTGTTGCTTTGCATCAGCGGCAACAATGCTTCTGTAGCCTAAAAACGTTAAAGGTCATTACAAAAAATAAGCTATAATAGATAAAGGAACTCTTTCCTCCATAGTACGTCGCCGTGGTCGAAGTCCAGCATTTTATAAGTCAAAGTTAAAATATGATAAGAGTTACTGAATATGGATTTGTCGTCAGCTCCACATAATTTGATTGCTAAAATTACTGAGTTAACAATTAGGAAAATATTTGTGACGCCGTACGGACCAATTTGGTCTTTGTTTTTGTTGTTGTGGTTGTTGCTGCAGTTTTTGTCTGTTTTAGGGGTTCTTTTTTGCAACAGATGTGCCTTTCTGCTTGGCACCCAACCGCCTGTCTTTTGTTCAATATTTCGGATAAATCTTTTGTATACATGATTTAATTGACGTGTTTCAAAAAAATGTTTTCCTTTAATGAGTCAAAAGGTAACTTTGTTAGTAGGTAAGACGAACAGATTTAATGTGTAAAAATGACTGCAAAAATAATGTTCCCATCTGTTTGTTTGTGTTTGTTTGTTTGTTGTTAGTTATCTTTCCGTCAAGACAATGTGAGATCAAGTATATAATGGCTCAACAATGTTTACCCACACAAAACACACACGTCATGCACACACACGCGCACACACACTCTCACACACATAATATGGAAATAATCTTCAAATCTACCCTGATCTCATGATCTCACGTGTATTTCAAAGCATCAAATCACAGGAATCGGCTAAGAGAAGATTATCAATTATGGCTCGATCTACTAAGATAATTCTTTGAATTTATTCATCATCTACCAAATGATGCTGAGAAGATGCTGCTGGTTTATATTGCTGCAAAGCCGTACAATGTATGGGGGTTTTACGCTAAATGAGCCGGTGACGATTAAGTCGATTATTAGCAAGGCATAAGTTAATGGACTTCATACGTCAAAATGCAAAATGAAAGGTTTCGACAGTATTATTCTTTTGCTGGGTTCTTTCACGAGGAATAGTAGGAAGGGGAGATCTGGCGTGATTCGCTGTTGAAGGATTGATGAGTGTGTGCATAGCATTTCCCCTCAAAGGAAAAATAAGACTCGGAATGGTTCGCCGGCGAAAGCTAAATCCCGGTCAGAATCCCGCTATTAGGAAATGGATTTTGCATAATAAACAGTAGACAGGAACAATTAAGATCCTTAATGGGTTAGGGCCGGTTGATTTCATCATCATTATTATAAGGATAAGACTTCGCCGATTATTCTGATGCTCACCAATCTTGAATTGGTTTACGAGCCGAACTGATCGCAATAAAAGGATTTCAGAATTGACGTCTTCATTTATCGTAGTCCCAAGATAGATCAGTGGTAAAGCATTGGTCTCGTAATCGGGAGGTCCAGGGTTCGAAGCCCTTTGGTAAGGCATTCAACATCATTAAAATGACCCTAGTCGGATGGGACTTCAAGCCTTCAGTCCCTGGTTGCTTTCTTACAAGCAAACACATGCTTTCATAGCAGCCAAGTAAAACAAACATAGAAATCAAACAAACGAAATAAAACAACACATTTATGTGTATGCAGATTAGCTTCTTTATTCTATTTTGATAAATGTTGATATTCTCCTGATTATAATTATAGCTTCTATAATATCCCTAGATACTCTGTGCATCTCTTCATTTCTTCTGATTAGAAGCTCTACCATGGTGCAGACCATCTGTTCCTCACTTTGCTCGTACCTGAGTAGTGGAAAGAGAGGGAAAGAAATGACGAATATAGTATAATATATAATTATGTGGTGCTTTGGCCATACCGATATGGCCAATGTGTTCAACAACAACGTGGAAACAACAAGATCGAACAAAAACAAAAACAAAACAAAAATGGAATTTCTAAAATTTTATCAATTATCGGTCGGTTCTGAGTGGATTTAGCAGTATTTATTTTTATTTCTTTTAAACGTTTTAGCCCTCCATAGGCTATTTTATTGAGTCAAACAAACATTTTTACAATTCAATGAAATTAAGTCTTTCCTTAATTCAAACAAAACAGAATACTTTCACATTTCTCTCCTTGTTGTTCATACAAACAAATGTTGAAGTGCCTGCCATTTGGTACAAAATTTGTTATACATACCAGATATAGAATGGATATATCTCTCGTCTTCATAATATTGAATAATTTTCTTCTTCAAAGAACTAAAATTTGGAATTTTGTTATTAAGCTTATGAACAAATAGTTGATGTATTTATTTATGCATGCATGCATGAAATTACAGGTGTATGCTTTAATCTAAGGGCTAGGTCAGAAGGGAACCAGGGTTCGAGCTTCTAGATGTCCATATCAGGCAGAGTGAATCTGGACCGGTTGGGTTTCCCTGGTGGATTGGGCGTTAAAACAAAAGTCTGTACTTCCCACACCGGGAATCGAACCCGGGCCACGGCGGTGAGAGCGCCGGATCCTAACCACTAGACCATATGGGATTTCTTGCAACATCAGTAATTCAATGTCAATTCATCGACCATCTTCACTAGCACCGTGCATTGATGATCTGTACACAACATTTTAGTGTCACGTCGAACTCTATGTCCCGAATTCACAAAGAAGGTTTGTCGACAAAACCTAGGTTTATGTGCCTCATATGACGCGTTTCGACGCGTTTCAAACCTAGGTTTAAAACGCGACATATGACGCACATATACCTAGGTTTGTCGACAAGCCTCCTTTGTGAATTCGGGCCATGGGGGGGGGGGGGGCGGAGAGGTGAATCCTTTTGAAATGTCGACTGTTTGGGCAATTATCATCTCAGGTTTAGGTAATGTGGGGATCACTTCTTGATCTTGTTATTTCTTATCTACAACAGATATTTACTAGAAAATTGATAAAGGAAGAAAATGATGAACTAAAACATCATTACAATTAAATGCATTTATAATGGCCTATGAATACTCTATGAGGTTCCTTTATTCATCCACGATATTCTTTCGTTGAAGTTTAAACATTTCAAAAATTATTGTATCACAACATTTTAAATTTTACAATTTATATATTTTTTTAGTTCAAAAATTAAAACAAAATCGATCTCCCTAATATTTCTCCCAAACAGTACTCCCAAATAATACCTTTTAAGAGCAACCTTAAGATAGTTTAAAATATTTTTGGTCACGTGAAGAGCTCTCTGCCAATCAAAGATCAATACATTTTATATGCAGTATATATAATATAAAGTATACGGTGATTTGAGAATAATAACATACAGTTTATAAGTAATATTCAATAATGAAAGTTGTAGGTGACATTTTACCTGAAGACTCAAGCAACTCTGGGACAAACTCGTTCCAAAATGCGACGTCATCAGCACGTAGAGCTCGACTCGGGGTCAGGTCCGGGTCCAGGACCATGTACTGCAGTTCCGGAACTGTGTAGGTTGGCCATGTTGGTAGCTCAGCTGAATTGGGAGTGCTGTAGTCCCACATGATGGATTCAAATGAAGGGTGTGAGACAAAAAAAAATGATATTGAATATTTTGTAATCAAACTATTTTATTTTTTTAATATTTAAATGAAATTCTGAATGATTTATCTTTTCAAGAAGGATATAAGGTTTTACATTTGACCGCCAAGTGCGAATAGGGTGAGAAACTTCTTGCTGCTACATATTTATGAAAAACCTGCTGAAAAACAGCTTTTGCTGAATGCGGGCACAATTGTATTATGTTTTTAACCGTGAATAAATAAAATATACCATACCATACCATACCATGAATGTTATACTCATGGAAATGATGAAAGGGTCCTGGAAACTATCGTGTATGACATTTTATTATCATGTGGACTCAACGTGAATGTATACAACTAAATGGTTGATAAGGCGCATGTAAAAACTGAGAAAACCTTTCACATATTGCCTTTGAAACAAATCGTAGTCTAAACTATTTACATATAGCTGAAAGGGTCTGCTTTGAATCGTTTGGGGGGAGTAGTAAACTCAGATTAAATATTTTGTTGATATTTTCTATTTATTTATAATTTGTTTAGTGCATTTCACGTCCCTGATGGCATATCGTTTTAAGTATGTGTTGAAGTATGAAAGAAACTCAAACTCACTCATGTCATGAATAGAAATTATCATTTTCTATGTTCAGGTTCCACTTTCTCACCCAGTATTGGCGAAGTTGGTCCAATAGTTCATCAAGTTGACCATGAAAGTCAGTTCGTTGGAGCGGAG